>NW_017178300.1:24120-25727 GCF_001652005.2 Ceratina calcarata
GTCCGAGGACCTCACGCAGGCGCAGGTACCGCCGGTTACGTAACGCGAGGATCGACGATCGATCCCGTAACCGACGGGCCACTCCGAATCCTTCTACGAGACTGATAAGTTCGGGAACGAGTACAAAGCGACTATTACGCGAATCGATTTATTAAGAATCCGATACCAAAGTGTATGTGATCTTGAGACGAGCGAGGGTGGCCACAGCGAGTGTGTAGTCTGTCATCGTGCGAAAGGTAGCAAGGACGCTTCCCAGATTAGATCTGTAAGTCGATCATTATATATTTATATGCGCCTAGGAACCGCGGTACGCACATTGTACATTGATGTACGCAAAGCGCCGTTAATCTATTACTGTACTGTGATTCGATTTCTCGCAGATTTACCGCTCTAGTCAGGACGACCAAATTTGTAAACATAAGTTCGCGGCATACGTTTTAAATATACTTATATATTTTCGTATTTCATTTAATAAGCTTCTGATTTCCCTCATTCCCGAGTCCTCCTCCTCGCAAGGAGACGCGAACTCTTTCCTCCCGAATACCCGGAAAGGTATTCGGTTATAACCAAAAGGCCAATTTTAACACAAACACACTCACGGTCCTTACACACCAACACATCCCATCTCAGACTTTTAACTCTAGACACTCGTTCACTCAAATACCTGGTCCCCATAAATTCAATCATTAAAAATTAACATCCCCGCTTCTCGCGCTTCGAATCCACTGCGCCTACCATATCGCAACCCGACTTACTTCAAAGACCTCTTCCGCATTCTATGTTAACGAACAATCGAGAGAGAGATTTCATCCAATCTTTAATTCATATTTCTACGGAATAATCAACAATAAAATCACACGCTATCCTCGACCTTCTATTACTCAAAATGAATTAATCATCGGCAAAATCAAACTCGCGAAGGAAGACAGACATTTATACCCCAGCGAATCAACGCTTATACAACAGATATTTCCATGTTCATCTTCCGCGAACAATTAAAAATAACTAAACTTTCATTCACGTCAATTCCCACAAGACGACATTCTTTTATTTAAACTCCCTCGTTATCATCTACTCTGACATTCGGTATACAAGCCGACGGACGAACTCGCTTTAAAGTATACCTCATGAATTAATAAATAGACAGAGAAGCTCAATAATTAAAGAGAAAGGCCATTCGTCGATCGACCAATACAGAGTTCCCACCGTACGATCAAATCAATCGTTATACTACTCTGTAAAACCAACTGTCCTTCTTGGCGAACGGACCACTCTTGCATTCCATTAATAAAAACAAAGAACAGCAACAATTACGGATACCCGAAAGACTTACAATCTTACTAAACAGGTACGACGATTCCTAATACAAGGAACAAACGGCACGTTCGTCTTACCAAAGACACTACGAAATTACTTAATTCCACGAGGGGATCAGACTTTTCACTCCTTGCAAACTACAAGAAACTATCAGTTCAATAAAAGAAGGAGCAACTCCTCGCATCGACTTTTTACCGATTAACGACGTTACCATTGCCAGTAGTCATAAACCTTAAAGACCAGACTCTTAAAACAATCATAACTTATTTATTTATTCATCTACTTAATCC
>NW_017178300.1:26532-28915 GCF_001652005.2 Ceratina calcarata
GCCACTCCGAATCCTTCTACGAGACTGATAAGTTCGGGAACGAGTACAAAGCGACTATTACGCGAATCGATTTATTAAGAATCCGATACCAAAGTGTATGTGATCTTGAGACGAGCGAGGGTGGCCACAGCGAGTGTGTAGTCTGTCATCGTGCGAAAGGTAGCAAGGACGCTTCCCAGATTAGATCTGTAAGTCGATCATTATATATTTATATGCGCCTAGGAACCGCGGTACGCACATTGTACATTGATGTACGCAAAGCGCCGTTAATCTATTACTGTACTGTGATTCGATTTCTCGCAGATTTACCGCTCTAGTCAGGACGACCAAATTTGTAAACATAAGTTCGCGGCATACGTTTTAAATATACTTATATATTTTCGTATTTCATTTAATAAGCTTCTGATTTCCCTCATTCCCGAGTCCTCCTCCTCGCAAGGAGACGCGAACTCTTTCCTCCCGAATACCCGGAAAGGTATTCGGTTATAACCAAAAGGCCAATTTTAACACAAACACACTCACGGTCCTTACACACCAACACATCCCATCTCAGACTTTTAACTCTAGACACTCGTTCACTCAAATACCTGGTCCCCATAAATTCAATCATTAAAAATTAACATCCCCGCTTCTCGCGCTTCGAATCCACTGCGCCTACCATATCGCAACCCGACTTACTTCAAAGACCTCTTCCGCATTCTATGTTAACGAACAATCGAGAGAGAGATTTCATCCAATCTTTAATTCATATTTCTACGGAATAATCAACAATAAAATCACACGCTATCCTCGACCTTCTATTACTCAAAATGAATTAATCATCGGCAAAATCAAACTCGCGAAGGAAGACAGACATTTATACCCCAGCGAATCAACGCTTATACAACAGATATTTCCATGTTCGTCTTCCGCGAACAATTAAAAATAACTAAACTTTCATTCACGTCAATTCCCACAAGACGACATTCTTTTATTTAAACTCCCTCGTTATCATCTACTCTGACATTCGGTATACAAGCCGACGGACGAACTCGCTTTAAAGTATACCTCATGAATTAATAAATAGACAGAGAAGCTCAATAATTAAAGAGAAAGGCCATTCGTCGATCGACCAATACAGAGTTCCCACCGTACGATCAAATCAATCGTTATACTACTCTGTAAAACCAACTGTCCTTCTTGGCGAACGGACCACTCTTGCATTCCATTAATAAAAACAAAGAACAGCAACAATTACGGATACCCGAAAGACTTACAATCTTACTAAACAGGTACGACGATTCCTAATACAAGGAACAAACGGCACGTTCGTCTTACCAAAGACACTACGAAATTACTTAATTCCACGAGGGGATCAGACTTTTCACTCCTTGCAAACTACAAGAAACTATCAGTTCAATAAAAGAAGGAGCAACTCCTCGCATCGACTTTTTACCGATTAACGACGTTACCATTGCCAGTAGTCATAAACCTTAAAGACCAGACTCTTAAAACAATCATAACTTATTTATTTATTCATCTACTTAATCCCTTCCCATCTCTAAAAATACAAACTAGCAGGAACCAAATTGTTCGGAGAATAGAAGGACAAATTTTCACACTTTCACTTTCTTTTTTTAATAATAAAATTCCTCCGGCACTCCGCCCATTCTATAATCACCGACGACTCCTCGTTCCGCTCGATTAACAAACAGTCATTGCGATAGCATTCAAAGCGTTATACAAAAGAAACAGTCAGATCAATTGAATGTCAAAGGATGAAAATACCATAGTACTCGAGTTATAAATTTTGAAATAAAAATAAAAAAAAAATAAAATTTCCATACACCTATACGACAGACCTTGATTAAATTTAAATTTAACAACAACGCTCAGAAAAGAACATCCCTTTCTCAAACCTCAAACTTCGCATGTCAGTCCACGTTCAATTAAAGTCGATTGAATTAAATTAATGCCCGATCCGGAACCGACAAACCCGGTTCATAGTTTCTCCGACGCAGGAAAATATTAATAACAAAAACTCAAACCTTTGCTCAAATAATGTAATAACTAACGATATCACTCGAATAAGAAAATACTTAAACCACAATAGATTATCACTAGTAAAAGAACACATCTTATAAAAGTAACCCTCTTCCAATTAATTAACGGAAAAAGAAACTAGTATGCACCATATCAAATCGTTCTTAATGCACTTATAACTGTGCTTACAAAACCCGATTAAACTAAGAATAAAATAAAATAAACACTCAATAATCACAACACCCTGTACCCGCGACTCGATACGCAAATACAGGGTGAGTCTCCTAACATAACGACCTCAAATAGCTCGTAAGGTGTTCGTCGTACGAAAAAATGTTTCAAACAAAAGTTGCATGGTATC
>NW_017178301.1:0-701 GCF_001652005.2 Ceratina calcarata
TACTGTGTCTTTGTATGTTCATTGATTTTTTTATAAAAATCCAGAGGCTGGATAATTGCCTAGTCCTCGTAATTTGAGAAATTTTAACATCCTTATGGAAATTTGAAACGAGCTGAATTCTATTAAAGAGGAAATTATGGATATTCCGAGTAAATTACTTTGTCGGGTAATTAAAATACCACCGGGATAACTGTTGTCCGCGCGTAACCACTTAATAGATTAGTTATTTACGTCTTGTCTTGTACGTAATTCCATGGTTCAGAGAAAAGTACGGTATTCGACTTACGAGCATGAATCCGATTGTAAAAGACGTTCCTCGAGAATTTACGGTGATATTTTTATTACTAAAAATCCAATCGGTTGACATCTCGTTTTACTGGTAGGAAGAAAACTCGCGGCAACTTTCTAATTTTCCTGAACAATCCTAACAAGCTGTTTAGGCAAATTATATCTATATAGACGTGTCTTTATCAATTCGATTTCCGTTTCCCAGCCTACTTCCGGGAAATTTCTTCTCGGCGAGAGATCTCGTTTGTACATAAAAATTGTAAAAATTCTCACGAGGATCGAAAGTGAACTGCATAATTATTTAAGGACGAAAATCTTTTCATCGATTATACAAAATTCTGTTATTATTGCATTTATATTTTATCGTAAATAAAATCAAGATTTGCCATTCGATATAAGAATCTATGTAATAA
>NW_017178302.1:0-701 GCF_001652005.2 Ceratina calcarata
TTCCTGAGTTCGAGTTTATTTCAATTGTTTTTTTACAAATTATTGAGTAAATTAGTCCTCCTAACTTTTCAAATGACTCAAAACGTTTAATACAGTTTTAAATTGTATGCTTTGTATTACTTTTAACGATACATATATCCAGGTATTCTTTTCATTTGTTAAACAATATATGTATATTAAATTCTAACCCGAATTTAATTAGCGATTTTTAATTTTTAAGTATTACTCCTTAACACATTCATGAAATCTCGAGTATCTGAATAAAGATATTTTAAAATAAATGTATATGTGGAACTAAATATCAGCAATATATAACATGCTGTAATTTTTACTTGTTCATATTTTACAAATAACAATGAGCAACGTCTAACAAAAAACAAACTCAAATGTCTCATTAGTTAAACCATATCAAATTATTCTTTAAAATAATACTGTTCTTTTTATTCATAAGTAACACACAGAGTATATGTAAAATAACTGCAGTAAATTTTTATTTCAATAACAATTTGGAAACTTATTTATTATCTTTGCAATTATATTTTTTAAATTTTGTATTGATATAAAATGCAAATTAATATATTATTATGAAAATATTCGTCAGTAGTGGTTCAAAAGATCGATGCGGCCTTTCTACTATTTCATAAAATGAATATGGACTTTCATACAAGACATTTTACTCATCCCTAGTACATAGGATACAT
>NW_017178303.1:0-701 GCF_001652005.2 Ceratina calcarata
CATTAGAATATTAGAAGTAAAACCTTAAACATTATACATACATTATAATTATAATTAACATATACATTAAAATACTATTAAATACATTAGAATATTAGAAATTAAACCTTCCTTGAAATTATTGTTCAGAAACACATACACAATCACCTCTCTTCGGCTCTAACACTTTTTCTGGGATACCCTGTATATGGAACAATTAATTTAATCAATCGAATAAAAATATGTTTGGGAAAAACTATTTTCTTTTCGAACCTATGTAACCCTTTAATTCCAAATTAACAGAACGAAGGCTCGCGATAAAAAATTGTTCGTTTGCGACAGGTCCATTCTTATTATTATATTCATTTCGTTTATAGCTTAACGCAGATGTAAACTACTTCCAACGGAAGTTTGTGAACGAGGTCCGTCGATGCGACGAAATGGAACGGAAGCTGAGGTACATCGAAGCCGAAGTCAAGAAGGATGGTGTGCCGATCGCTGACAATCTCACAGAACTGCCACGAGCTCCAAACCCTCGTATGATCATAGATCTCGAGGTAAAGAATTTCATTTGCAATTCCGCTTAACTCTACCAATGTATCTTCCATAATTCTAAATCGTAATTAATATGTCAGTAGATACAAATAATAAAATTGAAAAGATTTGTTTCATTCTTTCAGTTTTAATTCTGTTTAACTCCAAAAAGTCTTTGGTAACTCTAA
>NW_017178304.1:0-701 GCF_001652005.2 Ceratina calcarata
AATGTAAAGGATGCAATATACAATCTTCAAAGCGGAATACATTGCACCTACTCTTGGGTGTTTCGTCTAAAATTTTTCTCTCGAACTCTCGTAGATTCCTATCGGTATTATCGAAGCGAAATAGTGTGCATTTCCATTTTCGTAACCCGCTGGTTATTTCTATCGCTATCGACGCGAAAATATCGCTTTCTCGGCTGCCGGTGCTCAAACGCGAACCAAAACAAACTCGCGCACTTTCCATACAACCATAATAACAATAAACTCCCTCGTGCATGCATTCAAATTGCATTCAACCCGTAAACACTTCCTGCAGTGCTAATAAAACGATCTCGTACGGGCAGCTGAAAAAAATGGTTCCATACATTTTTCGTTGTTGTTCGTTGTTAGCGAAACAAGGAAAGATATTGAAAACGCAGTATTTTTTCTACCTGCGACAAAATAAACGCTTTTTCTAGGTGAATAAACAGGATACGTAATCACGATTGTATGAAACAATATTTTAATCGGGCAAATGTTTATTTTAAATCTCGCGAGGTGATTTATTTCAAACTGAATTTCTTATAACACGTCGTGAAGCTGTTTTATGTCTACGTGCAATGTGTGCGTATATTGAGGAAGCGAAATAAATTGACTCGGTCCCGGCCTTGGAGATATGCTAAAAAGCATGTGTTCTTGTTATTTAAATTAGTTAATAAAAAAAA
>NW_017178305.1:0-701 GCF_001652005.2 Ceratina calcarata
ATGAAAGTACAGAATCGGTCAAAAAACAGCATTGTGAGAAAGAGCTGTAAAACTATCTTCAGTATTTTATTAAGTACTGTTTAAGTGAACTATGATACTGTCTTAAAAATCGGATTTCTCGGAGGTTTTTCTCAACAATGTCCTATCATTTTGTGGGAGTGTACATCTATTCTCCATAATTAATGCGAAATCAACTTACCTCAAGCAAACTGCCAGTCGTTCCCTCGGCGATACGCTCGGTCGGAAACTGGTGTTGCTCCTCGCAATCGTACTGCCGATCTTCGACAGCAATGTTTCGAAGGCAGCGTGGGGCATCCGGAAATATTGGNGTTCTTCCTCGTCCATTCCACCGTCGCTTCCCTCCGCAGGTCCTGCAGCATCCATCTCGGTCAACTCTGATGACAAATCATTAGAGTCGACCATGTCAAAGTCACCGTCTCCAGTGTCTAACTTCCCCACTGTCTCTCTCAGATTCTGAACACACTGTTGTAGCACAGCGTCGTCAGAAGCGTCAGACGAAGTGGATGCCAAATCATAAGACCCGATCATGTCTTCAGTATCTACGTCCATCGTCATGCGGGCAGTGGAGAGGAGGCAAACCGTTTCGAATTATGAAATTGTTTTGCCCTTTGTCCTTCTGTTGCGTAGTTATGAAATTTGAGGCGACGACTAAAGGCTCGCCGTTTATTAAGGCGCGCGCG
>NW_017178306.1:0-700 GCF_001652005.2 Ceratina calcarata
CTATTTCTTATAGCCGCAAGCCGTGACTCATCCAGGCGTGTATACGCCTGGGTTATGGGTGCGAAGAAGACGCGTTGTATTTAGATAGAGAGCGCGTATCGGTACTTCGAACCGCGAACGGTATCGCCGAATTATTGTCATTGTCGTGTAAGAAGGTATCGTATGCGTACCGTCGTCTGCGAAGGCTCTCGCTAGACGAATTTAATCCGATTTTTGACGTAGAGTAATTCCGTCTCCTATCCGGATTTAAATCAGCTGTTCGCTGCGTGTTCTGAAAATCCTAATTTCCAGTGCAATATATCGGTAAAGATATATTGCACCGAGAGTATTTCTCTCTTCCCCTCGATTCTAGATATTCGAGAGATACTCGAAGGCGTTCCCTGCCAGCTTTGTAAAAAGCGAGTCTCGCTGGTAGAGCAGTGCATTTCGATCGGGACTGTTTAAAGTCAGAAGCCCTTTGCTCTGTGTGGTGATCGGAGTTGCAGCTTGTCTCGGCGTCGTGGTCATATACCCGCTCTGCAACGTTCACTGGTGCACGCCTTGTATCCGGTGTTACGCCTGGTGCTGACCGGTGCATCCTCCTGCGTTACGGCGTACCGGCATCACATGCCGGTCTGTCGCCGACCGGCAGTTTCTTAGTTCTTGTTACTGGCGGCGCTGTCGATGCGCGATCGGAAAGGCATCGACTTCGCGCACCTTC
>NW_017178307.1:0-2704 GCF_001652005.2 Ceratina calcarata
ATATTGCGACAGGTACCGCACATTATAGAACAACAGCATATCATGCGGAGGCTAATGGAATGGTGGAGCGATTCCATCGCCAACTGAAAGCAGCTATTCGGTGTCACCAAACGAATCGCTGGACAGAGGTTCTCCCAACAGTTCTGCTCGGCATTCGAGCAGCGTGGAAAGAGGATCTTGGTGCCACCTCAGCTGAGTTGGTCTATGGCGAGTCATTGAGGCTACCTGGAGAGTTTTTGTCTCCCTGTCCAAACAACAATGAGGAGCACGCTGCTAACTTGGTTGCGAATTTACGTCGTCATTTCAAGGACATCGGATCTAAGGATGGGTCGAGACATTGTTCGAAGCGAACGTTTGTATTTAAGGAATTAGAAACATCGTCTCATGTTTTTATCCGCACGGACGCTCAACGAGCTATTCTCCAGCCTCCTTATGAAGGACCGTTTGCGGTAATTCGATGAGGTCCCAAAACTTTTATGGTAAATGTTCGAGGCAAGGACATCACAGTTACCATTGATAGGCTTAAGCCCGCCTATTTGGTCGCGGAGGACATTAATCCAAATACAGGATGTTCATTTGGCAACCAAGCGGTCCAACCTGCTCAACCACTCCCGGGGTTAAGAGTTCAACCTGCATTACCACCCTTGGAGCCAGCAACTTCACCGGCTATCGGGAACCGTTCTCCGGATTTACCAATAACTAGCACATATCGTATAAGATCAGGTCGCCGTGTTCGTTTTTCTGATCGCTACCAGGGAGGAACACGATAGTTATTATTGTATTTCGTTTGTATTCAGTTTCTTTTGGTTTTTAGTCTTATGTATTGTATTTTAAGTTATGCGTTTTCTTTGTATCGGCTCGTTATTGGTGGGGGAGGGGGGTGATGTGGCGTCTGGCAACAGCCACGCTTCCTTTCTCCATCCTTATCTCTGTTTAGAAGATACTTCCGCTGACCGCGTGCGTGATTTTTGGCACGTCTCTTTCCGTTTCTTTCTCTCTTTCCTTCTCTCTCTATCGTTGTTATGATTATCTTTCTTTTCTATTAGTCTTATACGGTCGATACCTACCACCAGTTAGTCTTGATCCGACCGAGCATAGAGACGCTGTACAAGGAACGTTATTAAAGACTTGAAAATTATAATACGCGGAACGAATCGTATTAATTCATATACCCCTTACACGATCCCGCAAATTGGTTATCCCGACGTGATCGTGAAAAGTGGTGTTAATGTGGTAGATTGGTGTTTATTCGTCTTTCAAGTTTCCGTGGACTCGGGTGTGTGTCGCGCCGCGTGAGTTCGGGCGATTCGTTCATTAATTATTACCGTATACGGACATTGTTTGAACATTTAAAGACATTTTCTAGACGTTAAGGAATAAATATTTTTACGATTAGTGTTGTACAATCGATATTAGTTGAGACAATGGAGACTAACTCGGCAGCAACCGTTTCCACTGCGTCTTCAATAGATCGTGTCGCGGTACGGATCCCAGATTTCTGTCCCGCTGATCCAGAGATGTGGTTTTGCATGATCGAACGAAGCTTTGAGGCGTCTGGTGTGTCGGTGGAAAAAACTAAATTCGGGTATATACTAGGCGCGTTAGACCCGCGTTACGCAGCAGAAGTGCGTGACATTATCGTAGATCCGCCTGACAGTGAACCCTATCAAAAGCTCAAGTCCGAGCTGATTCGTCGGTTAAGTTCGTCGCAAGAGCAGAAGACACGCAGATTATTGGAACTCGAGGAAATGGGTGACAGGAAGCCATCTCAATTTCTTAGACACCTGCGCGGATTAGCAGGTAATGCGGTATCCGACGCGGTTTTACGGACCCTTTGGATGGGTCGCCTACCCACCAGTATGCAGGTAATCTTGGCGACACAGAAGGATGTCGAGCTAAACCTTGTAGCGGATCTAGCCGATGCTATTGCGGATACACTGTCCCCTCGTACCATGATCGCCGAGGCAGCTCCGTCATCTAACAAGTCCAATCAGGATCGTCAGGATTTGGAGGCCTTAATAAATACGAAAATGGCCCAATTAACGGTGTCTTTAAGGCAGGAAATATTAGCTATGCGCCAAGAATTCGGCAATGACGAACGGTTTTCACGCAGATCTGGAAATCGTCGATCTGGTTCAAATATGCGGTCGCGATCTCGTTCAGCCGCTCGGCGCCGTCATGATAGTGCGGGTTTATGCTGGTACCATAACAGATTCGGTAATAAGGCGAACAAATGTATTCAACCATGCACGTGGAGCGGACCTGCCGTGGGAAACGACCAGGGCAGTCGTTAATGGCGGCAGCCGATCCTTGCCCTGTGTCTGGCCGCCTTTTTGTTACGGATCTTGTAACTAGAATTCAATTTTTAATCGATACTGGAGCGGACCTTTGTGTTTTTCCGCGTCGTTTAATGCACGGACATCATGAGAAGTCTTCTTATGAGTTAGCTGCTGCGAACGGTACAGTCATTAATACATACGGCACCACGACACTCACGTTGAATTTGGGTTTGCGCCGCGAATTCATATGGAGATTCGTCATTGCGGATGTCTCCAAGCCCATCATCGGAGTGGATTTCTTGTCCCACTTCGATTTGATGGTAGACATCCGGAATCAGCAATTGGTGGATCGGACAACTTCATTAACTACCCGAGGTCGATCGACAGGCTCAACGAGAGGTTCAATTAAAACTGTAAGTGGCAAT
>NW_017178307.1:4992-21045 GCF_001652005.2 Ceratina calcarata
CTCCTACAATGTCGTCCAATTCAACAAAATCAAATGACAAGTACTCGTACGCTCTCTCGCATACTCCAACTTTCTCTCTTCTCCGAAGTCCTCCTGCGGCACGTTCAGGTGCGCTACACGAGGAGACGCTCGCTTCAATCTTTTCATCCAATACATCCACTGCAAAGCGTAAACGCAACCAGCAAAAACTCGTCTCTCTGATCATAGCAACCTGGAGATCTCTAAAGGTTCCAGTAATGGCAGCCGAGAAAATAAAAGGAAGCCGAGAAAAAGCTACCGAGAAGATGACTCCTCCTCTACTGAACTCGAGGACGCGGAGGCAAATGCTTCATCCTTACACGCCGAACCTTCTCCCAACCTCGCTGCAATTCTGCGTGAATGTGCACAAGAGGTTGAGTTAGTAAGAACTAAATCATCGAATCTCCAAGGTACTTATAATAAAAAGTTGAGACTAGCGGCAGAAAAAATCAAGAAAGTTAGCTCAGAAATTGTCTCCAGTGCCTTCAAAGAGACATACGATCGTCAAAGAATCAACGATCTGATCTCTGAGAATAACAGACTTAATAAAGTAATCCGTAAGCTTGAATCTAAAGTTAAATCACTAGAGGATCAAATGCATCAAACATACCAAGCTCATAAAGAATCCTTAAATAACTTACAACCAGTGACTTCAAACGGCCTCGATGCTGAAAAGCTTATCGACACGGTAAATCACAGCATCGATGCAAAATTAAATACCTTTAAAAAGGAAATCCTATCCCTATTTGCTTCCAACCTGAACCAAACACGTCGTAATACGAATACATCATATAATCTTCCTGTCCCTGTTGCTGATCCTTCTCCTCTCCCGGACAATCCTCCTCCGAATTTAACCGCCTCACCGAGCATACCTCCTTCAAAACATGCCGAAATTTGGAGCACAATCGTTAAGAAAAAAGCAAAAAGAGAGTTCAATCTAATATAACCGCGCACAATTACCCTCCACCACAGAATCCATCCAACTTCCCTCGCCTTCCGCAGCACCTTCCTCTGTCTACGAATCCCAATCCTAAATCCGTCGCGAAGAAACCGAAAAACACGGAAGTTATTTATTTGACTACTAGCGATAATAGCAACCTAAAACTTCCACAGATCATTGCTAAAGCTAGAGAAAATATCAATTTACATGAACTAGGAATAGATCACATAAAACCACGCGCATCTCTAAGCGGTGGCCTCATTCTGGAGATTCCAAAAAAGAATGAAGGCGGAGCTGCAGCGAACCTCGCTCAAAAAATCCGAGGTTTATTTAATCCTAATGATATCCGTGTCTCCTGTCCAATTAAATACAAAGAAATACTGTTAACCAGCTTAGACTGCTCAGTATCTCAATAGGAGGTCACCGACGCTCTCAAAACCATATGCGGCAAAAACGAAAATTTTATCCTAGGCCCGATCCGTCAAAATCCTCGCGGTAGCGCCACGCTATGGTGTAAATGTGATGAGGCCGCTGCATTTAAATTAGTATCCAGACGCTCAATGCAAATTGGTTGGTCTGTGGCTAACGTGCACCTGCTCGATCTTAGACCAGCCTAGTGCTTTAAGTGCTGGGCCTACGGTCATGTCAGAGGTAACTGCCCTTCCTCCATCGATATGACGGGTTGGTGCCACAAATGTGGCAAACAGGGCCACCCTGCCAACACGTGCACCTCTGATAATAACATGACATGTAAGCTGTGTGAGAGAAATAAATTCAACGCAGATCATCGTATGTGTTCGACCAAATGTACATCATATAATAATATAAACAAACAGTCGGACACCCGTCCCTCTTCTAGAGGTACTGTTGATTCTAACACGATAAGGACGGAGGGTACCTTGTCAACCGCGCAGCAATAATGCCTCGTCCGAAACATTACTGTCCCTTTTATAACTACATGCATTCCCAAACGTCTTCAGTTAATGATAAAATCAACATCCTACAAATAAATGTAAATCATGCGTCGGCAGCACAGGCACTGCTCGAACAACGTATGATCAAAGAAGATGTTGATATTGATCTGGTCAGTGAACCTCTCAATTAAAAAAAAATGGGGTGGATAGGCGCAGATGGCAATAAAGCAGCGATAGTCGTAAATACTAAAAAAATAAGTAATGTGTCTACTTTATTCAACGAAAACAACATAGTAGCAATCAGCGCGGATGGTAATACCTTCATTTCAGTATATTTCCCTCCGACCGAGAAGCGTGTAGATTTCGAAGATCGTCTTAAAATTATTGAAAAAATACTACGGGAGTCTAAAGGTACTCCGGTAATATTAGGCGGTGACGTTAACGCCCGCAGTAAGCTATGGGGTGACGTTAAAACCAATTTAAGGGGAAGAATCATGGAAAAATGGATACAGTCGCATAACCTCCTTGTGATGAACACAGGCTCTACCCCTACCTGTGTTCGTCCACGAGGAAGCTCGATAGTTGACATTACCTTAGCCAACATGTTAGCTTTGCAACAGATATCCGCGTGGAAAGTCTCGGACGATGAATCGATGTCCGACCATCTGTACATTCAGTTCCGTTACACTCTCCCAACTCAAGCCATAGCGAAACCGTATGCATTCCCGCGATGGAATAATAAAACTTTTAACCCTGAGCTGTGCGACGCAGCAATTAATACGCTCAGCTGGTGCTATTCCACTGACAACGCACATTCTATCTCCACTATAAACTCATCCCTGCTGCAAGCTACTAAAGCCTCTCTTAAAAAAAAGATTCGTACTTATAAACTTCCGGCGCAGTCTTGGTGATCTGCAGGTATTAACGACCTGCGCAATACCTGCACCAAAACGCGCAGACGCTGGCAGCGCCTTAAACCGAAAAATAACATCTCAGAGGAAGCCACTTCTCGAGCCGAACTTGAATATAGATCCTGTAAACGGAAGCTAAAAACCGCAATTAGGAAAGCTAAGGAAGATCAGTGGAAACAGACCTTAGCCATATTAGACGACGACCCATGGGGTCGCCCATATAAGTGGGCCACAAGAAAAGACCCGAATAGTAATCAGTCGATAACAGAGTCTCTCGATCTCACGATTCTTGAGACAGTTCTCGACGGTCTCTTTCCCCATATGACCTCGTCGATCCCAGTAAATTCCATGACCTCCTGGGATCCTAATCTATTAGTTCAACCAGAAGAGATCAAAAATGCAATCAAAAGAATGCTAAGAAAAGCTACAGCTCCCGGCCCATCCGGCATACCCCATTTTGTTACAGCTCGTTTCGTTGAAAATAACGTACGCGCGGTATGTAATGTTTTTTCGCGCTGCCTAACTGAAAGTAAGTTCCCGGATGCTTGGAAAACAGCGAAACTCATTCTGTTGGGCAAACCAGGCAAACCCCTTGATCAACCCTCAGCCTATAGACCCATATGCTTACTCGACGACATTGGAAAACTTTTCGAAAGAATTATCTCCTATCGAATCGACAATCATATGATGCAACCACGCCACGGCCTGTCTGATCGCCAATATGGATTCCGCAGAGGACGCAGCACGCTGCAGGCCCTTATAAGAGTAGTTCAAAAAATCAGAAACTTAACATCCGACGGTTCCTATGTTATCACAGTAAGCGTCGATATTAGCAACGCCTTTAATACACTACCATGGAACACAATTATAAATGCATTAATAAACAAAGAATTTCCAGATTACATAGTGAATATAATTCGTAGCTACTTAATAAACAGAGAAGTCATAATGTTAAATAGAAGCAACAAAATAGTGAAAAGAAAGGTTACCGCAGGAGTACCACAGGGTTCTGTGCTTGCTGCGTCCCTGTGGAACATTGGATATGACAGTGTCTTGCGCACCCAAATCCCTCCTAGTGCAGAGGTTATAGGGTACGCTGATGATACGTTGATTCTGATAGCAGATAAAAATCTTAAAAGGTGCCGAGCAATAGCATCCCTGGCAACTCAGACGATAGTCAATCAAATTAGGCACATAGGCCTACAAGTCGCCGCAAGTAAAACTGCGGTTGTATGTTACAGCACGAAACAAAATACATTTAATCATAACAACAATTATATCATGATCGACAACACGAAAGTACCCTTCGCTGCCAATTTTAAATACCTAGGGCTGTATATTGACCATAAGCTCTCATTCAATGCTCACATCGAGTACCTGATACCTAGACTGTCGGGTTACGTCAACAGTATCTCTAGAATCCTACCTAACCTGAACGGTCCTAACCAGTTTGTTAGAAGACTCTACACAAATACCTTTAACTCTATGGCGCTATACGGCTCCCCAGTATGGGCAGATGCCGTACTCAAAAGCAAGTTCCTTACTAAAGAACTCCTATCAGCGCAAAAAAGAATGGCGAATCGTACGTCCTGCTGCTACAAGACGGTTTCCTTGGACGCAACGCTGATCCTAGCCAATTGCGTCCCAATTGACATACAAGCAACAGTAAACGCACTTGCATACTCTGCCATAGAGAGTGTCAAAGCGACCACGCGAACACCTTTACCGCTTCTTAATGCTATTAAAAAAGAAAGGAAGGAGATCATGTTGGCGCAGTGGGAAAGGCGCCTCACCTTGACCCCGGGCTCTTCACAATCATTGAATCCGGTCGTGGCTCCTTTACTGCATACTTGGGCCAAATGCGAACATGGAAGCCTCGACTTTTACATGTCGCAGATGTTGTCGGGCCATGGATGCTTCGGCAAATTTCTATTCAAAATCAAGAAAGAAATATCCGCGCAATGCCACCACTGTCAGGCACGACTTGACACCAGAGAGCATACTCTCTTTGACTGTCCAGCCTGGACAGAAGAACGATGTCAACTTTACGCAACCTTAGGCCCAACCGACTCTTTGCAGGGCATATTCGAAGCCATTGTACTGTCCAAAGACAACTGAACAGCTTTCTCACAGTTCTCGCGCGCCGTCCTGCGATTAAAGGAACAGGACGAACGCGAGAGAATCGCTAGAGGAAGGCAAAAGTGAAATGTGACTCTGCTCATGAATATATATTCCTACATTCATTCATCCTTGATTTATCCCATTAGCCATCATAACCATTTTCTATCTATCTCTTCAATGTTATTTATTTGATATGGATATCCGTTGTTTATAAGATATGTTCTATATCTCAATGTTATTTATCAGATATGTATTTATGTTATTTATACCCATGGATACTCCCCTTAATGTTATTTATAGGACATGTATAAGTGTTTTCTACTACTTAGAGCCCTACTTTTCATAGCTCCACAAGTCAGGTTCTCTACCTGTCACTTATACTCTAGATTTTATTTTATATTTTATCTTCTTGACCATATAGTCCAGAATTTGACGTACCCCCGCCTAGAAATGGCTCCTAGGCGGGTGGAGAACTAAAGTTAAAAAGGGGACCTGTTTGCAGGTTCTCTCTTAGGCAATTTGGCCTCTCTTTTCCTTTTCTTTGCACCAAGATCATTCTTAAGCACTATTACGGTACAGCGAGGGGGGGGGGGGCGAGCGCAATCCGCAAGGGGTCCTCGGCCCCCTCCATCTTCGCTGCTTCTCCAGAGCCATCGCGGGGTTTTTAGTCGGTTAGAGTCCGACACTACCCCCTTCGTGGCTCCCCCCTCTCGCTATTACAGCGAGAAACGAAGGGGGTGTCCATGATGGATTTTCCCCGCGTAAAAAAAAAAAGGGTCGCCTGTGCGTCTATTCCTATCCGAAAAACCAAGACTGACCCAGTCATACCTAAGTACATCAGTGGCTAAAGGGGACTGACCCTCCCTATTCGTCCACGTCCTACAGCTACCGAGGCTAACACATAGTGTTAGATTAGGGCCGTCTGTGCGTCTTTGTTGTTCCCTAATTAAACCCTTTTTTTTTTTTTTGACGGGGGGGAATCCTTCATGGACACCCACACAGCCGGAACAAGGGACACAAGTTAATGGTACCAAGTTCCGACCGCGTGGGTAGTGCCGGACTCCTACCGGCTAAAACACCCCGATGGCTCCTATACCGGCGCAGAGTGTGGGACCCGGGGACCCCTTGCGGATTGCGCCCGGGCCCCACGCGCCCTGCCGGATTGGCACGTAGATATATATATAAAAAAAAAAAAAAGTGGAAGCAAAAGGTGGCCAAGTGCCAAAGAAACGTACGCGAGACTAATACCTCCACCAGGGAGCCATCTCTGGTGGAGGGAGCATCGAGAGGTAAAATAACATATAAATAGATGAATAAATAGATAAATAAATAAATAATAAATAGACATTTACAATAAATACAACATCTCTGATAAATGACGTGTTGATAAATAACATTTAAACAAAATAAATATAGCATAAATATATTAAAGACATATAGATAAATAACATTGAACATATTAAATAAATAACATATAAATAAATAACGTGTATATAAATTAAAACATACAGGAGTGAGGTGTCGATATTTTCAAACGTTTCGAGAATGTTCTCTTGCTCTCTCTGCTATCTCTTTTTTTGATAGCACAAGGTGGATAAAATTGTCGGCGTTGTCCCAGTTCTCTGGGGAATCAAACATGAATTGTATAAGAGAGGTTAAAGAGTCTATGTTAGACGCGGACCCGAAACATTCGCTTCTATGCAGGGACCACGCTGGGTAGTGAAAGATAGTATGCATATTATCGTCTATTAAAGAATCGCAATGATGGCATGCCGGGGTAGGCTCTTTTTGAATACGACATAAGAATTTGCCAAAGTATCCGTGTCCGGTGAAGGCTTGTGAGAGATAGAAATTGATTTTGCCGTGTGTTCGAGTAACCCACAGATCGAAAGATGTTGAAATGGCATGTCCCAGGGACGAAACTGGGAAGAATTGAGCAGTTAATCTCTTTTTCCATTCTGAGACCATAAGATCTAGCCTTTTCTTTTTTAATCTTAACATCTCGTTACAACTCAGGGTTCCGCGTTTTCTCAGTGATTCTGAGATACGATAGAATTTGGCGGTGACTTCGATTTGAATGTCTAAGGGGATGTTTTTAGTCAACATTAGAACCGACTGTAAGGCGACAGTTTTATAGCAACAGGATATCCTGTTAGCCATCTTTTTTTGCAGAGTTGCTAGGTTTTTGCATAGAACTTTGTTAGGCAGGACCTTGTGAGCCCATATTGGGGCGCCATATAATATAATGGAGTTAAATGTGTGTGAGTATAGGCGGCGTGTGTGTTCCGAAGGGCCTCTGAAGTTAGGTAGAATTTTGCTTATGTTGTCGACGAAGCCAGCGGCTTTCGGTAAGGTTCTCTCGATGTGGGTAGAGAAAGATAATCGTTCGTCGAGGAATACCCCAAGATATTTAAAGGAATCAACAAAAGCTACTCTGGAGTTATCAATTATTATAAAATTGGCCGTATCTCCCTTCCTAGACCGTGGGGGGGGGGGTACTGCACATGACCGAAGTCTTGTGTGCAGCCACCGTAAGGCCTAG
Organism: Ceratina calcarata; assembly: GCF_001652005.2. Classification (NCBI taxonomy): domain Eukaryota; kingdom Metazoa; phylum Arthropoda; class Insecta; order Hymenoptera; family Apidae; genus Ceratina; species Ceratina calcarata. Next base: position 12,439 of record NW_017178307.1, read on the forward strand.
TGACCTGATCCGATCAATTACATATTGTGAGGCTATGGAAGCGTTGTGTCGGCATCTCCTTCGGTCGGGATGGGATGTTAAGATCAGGGTATCGTTGGCATACCCCGTGACCTCAGTTCCAAAGGGGAGGGTTATGTTAAGAATACAATCAAAGCCAATGTTCCAGAGCGTGGCCGCTAAGACGGAGCCTTGTGGAACTCCGGCACACACTTTTTTCATGATTTTGAGACCGTCCTTATTAATAGCTGAGATTTCTCGATCTTTGAGATAGTCATATATGATTTTAGTGAGGTAAGTTGGAACTTGTTTCGCGATTAGGCCATTTACAATGGCAGACCAAGGGAGAGAATTAAATGCGTTACTAATGTCGATGCTGACGGCAATCGACGTTCTTCCGTTAAAATGGTTTTCTTTGATTTTGTTACAGACGCGGGATAAAGCGTGTATCGTACTTCTTCCTTTTCTGAAGCCGAATTGAAACTCGGAGAGTTTGTGCCCGGTCTTATTCAAGTGAAGCTCTAAACGTCCTATTATGATTCTCTCGAGAATCTTACTGATATCGTCTATTAAGCATAATGGTCTATAAGACGAAGGGTCGTCTAAGGGTTTTTCGGGTTTGTATAACAATACTAATTTAGCTTTCTTCCAGTGGATGGGAAAGATGGATTTTTGTAGACATTCGCTGAAAAGGGAGCAGATGTGATCGATATTTTTATCTATGAATTGCGCCACAATGGTAGCCGGAACACCAGCTGGACCTGGTGCCGAGTTCTTCTTCATCATTATTTTAATAGCGAATTCGATTTCTTCATAAGTTACGTTCAAATTGTCGCGCCAGCTAAAAGTTCCGATTTTTAGTTTTTCACTCTGAGGCGAGGGGAATAATTTATCAAGGATACATTGAAGTAAGAGAGGATCGATGTTTTCGGTTAAAGGGATACCAGAGATTTTGTCTTTCTTCGTGGCCCACCTATAAGGGCGACCCCATGGGTCTTCATCGATTCTGTTGATGAATAATTGCCATTGTTTGTTTTTGGCGTTACTGATTGTACGTTTAAGTTTGTTCTTAATGTTTCTGTAGTTTATCCTTCGGATGAGATGGTGACTTCGGGAGAGACCTTGTTTTTGGATAGTTTCTTTTTTAAGCGTTGCCATATTCTCCTAGCTTTCTGACACTGCGCTCTGAGGGTTTTGATTTCGGAGGACCACCATGTCTGTGGAAACAGTTTGGATTTGGAGGTCGTCCTACTCATGGAAGTGTTGCATATATTAACTAATGATTTGTTAATGTCTCTAATTTTTTTGTAGAATGGGGTGTTTTGGGTTCTACTTCTGCGCCAGGCATCAGCTACCGACGCGGCAACACAAAGGTCATCGTTGAGCGATTTTAAGTTCCATCTAGGGAATGTTAAGTCTAAGGTTTTTTTGGGGGTTGACAGGGCATAGGAGAAGCTGATGTAAAGGTGATCGGAGAGGGTTTCAGTCTCTTCGACACACCATTTAGATATATGTAACGAAGCGTTTCTATTTGCAAAGGTCACGTCCACAATTGAAGTGCCTTGCGAACGGATACAGGTGGGTTTATTACCACGATTTATGACATATAAGTTGTTCACTCTGGCCCAGTCGTTGAGAATCTTTTCTCGGGTGCAATTTTTTGGGTTGCCCCATGCGGTGCATGCCGCGTTAAAGTCTCCTCCAATGATTATTGGAGAACTGCTCCATTGGGCGATCAGTATAGAGATACTGCGCAAGCGTTTCTCAAATAGCGAGCGGTTCTCAATAGAGAACAATACACTGAGATTATAAGCGTCGTGTGGAGAGTGATAGCAACAATGTTATTTTCACACATTATTGTTTTTATATATTGGGAGGAGGAGTTTTCAACTACGATGGCGGCTTTATTCTAGTTGTTACCGATCCATCCGGGTCTACAGGGGTTGTATGGTTCCGAAATGAGAGCGACACTGATATATTTTTCGATGACATTTTTCTAACAGGGATTGAGCTGCAGCTGTGTGGTTAATGTTGGCCTGCACGAATTGGGTATCGCATTTATTATTCAGGAGACGTGGTATTCTGGAGTTTTTATTAGTAGAGGATTGCACAACCATGAGTTAATGTTTTTCCTTTCCAGGTTCCTCCACCCTGGTACGAATATCTGGGACTGAATCAGAATTTTTAGGGTTTATGTGTGCAGAAAGGTTGGTTTTGTTTTTTTTGAAATTAAGATAGGATGTACATTCAATAGAACCCATCCTACGGTTGGGTTTGAATTTTCCACGTTCACATAGTTTGCATCTAGGATCAATGGACGGACATGGGTTATCAGGGTGATTTTCATGACTGCATTTATAGCATATTCCGCTCATATCGATGTCGGAAGTACAGGTATTACGGACATGTCCATAGGTCCAACACTTATAGCATTGAAGTGGTCTGTTTTCTAGTAGTTGGAATTTAACAACTGACCATCCGATTGTTAAATTCTGAGTGGAGAGGAGTTTGAAGGCAGCTCGCTCGTCGCACTTGCACCATATGGTGGCAGAGCTCCTACGATTAGGCCAAACTGGACCTAGTATAAAATTCTCATTTGTACCACAAATATCTTGGAGGCATTTAATAATCTCTGAGTGGGTATCAGATTGATCGAGGCTGGTGATCAGGATCTCTTTGAATTTTTTGGGGCATGAAATTTGTATTTCTCCTGGGGGGAAGAGAGCGTTAATTCTATCTCTGAGTAAGAGGGCCATTTCTTTATCTTTGGTCCTCGGGATTTCGAGTATAAATCCTCCATTAAGGGAGGACCGGAGTTTAATGGAACTGATTCCAAGTTCGTGTGGTTTTATATTATCTTTGGCTTTGGTCAGTATATCGTTTATTTTAATATTACTATTCTTGTTTTCAGTAATGTAGATTACTTCAACGTTCCGGGGCTTTTTGACTGAGGGATGTGGAAGAGGAGATGGTGAGATTGGGGCAGGAGAAGCTGGAGGAGGAGGTAGGAGTGGGTTTATAGAGAGCGAGTGTTTATCGATTATAGGTGGAGGTAATTTTTTTTTGTTTTTCCTTTTAGCAATAGAAGACCATAGCTCTGTAGGAGGGTGAGTATGGTCTGAGTCTTGGCCGGAGTTAACTGTAATATGGTTTGGGGTATGTGTGGAGGAGCCATGTCTTACTTCATTGGAGACAGGTGGTTTAGCTGACGACGAGTGCTGATTACATCCTTCGTTATTGTTGCTAAGTAGTGTCACAATTTCAGATTTAAAATCAAGGAATTTCGATTCAATGTTTTTATTAATTAACTAAAGGAGTGGATCATATAACTGATCGGATGGAGGAGAGGAGGATGACATAGGAACATTGAGAGTGACAGAAGTAGGGGGAGAGGCAGGAGTAGGTTTATTAGCTGTAGACTCTAACAACTGGATACGTGCTTCTAGAGATTCGATTTTTTTGTTAAGTTTTTTATTTTGTTTAGCGAGTTTTAAGTTTTCAGCAATAAGTTCGTTATTATCTTCAAGAAGATTGCTAGAACTGATATTGTAAGCTAGCTCATTTAGTGATTGAACAACGATCTTTAATCTTTTACTGAATATACCATTTAGGTTACTGGAGTGAAGACGAACATATTCGACTTCTTTGGCGTATTCCCGAAGAGAGGCAGCGGTTTTTGATGTAGGGAGAGGAATGTGGGATTGATCTCCTCGTTCTTCCTCATTTAAGGAAATGTCTGAAGAGCTACCAGAAGTATAAAGAAATTTTTTGTGTATTTTTTTCCCGCCTCTGCTACTATTATTAGAGATATTGGAGGAGTTTAGATTTAAGCTAGTATCTCCTTTGCTAACTTCTCTGCGTTTGCGTTTAGATGATAGAGTAGCAGAAGGAGGTGGTTGAGAAGAGCTATGTTCAGAGGGGATTCGTAGGTTTGAAGGAAGTGGAAGTACAGGTGAGCGTTGTAGGCTACGAATTGGAGTGTGAATAAGCGCATATTCATCCATAGGACCTAGTAGGATGGAGCTTTTTGGTTTTGCAATGGATATATTCTTATCGGATTCATCGTCACCCGTGGTGTTGGTGACGCTACTCAAGTCTTCTCGTGGATTTTTCGCGTGAAATAGGGAGAGATCAAAGGATCTATCTTTATTCAACGGTGAGTTATTAATTATCGATTTGGTTTGTTTCTGATTGTTTAATGACATTGTTTGTTTTTTGGGTACCGCCTATATACAGAAGAGCGGGCAGTATAGAGGTGGGTACACCCATGGGAGATACCTCGATCATTCGGCAGTACTCTGCCGACCCTACATTAACTCTTTACTCCCCCCGATACTGACGAGGGAGAGCTCGCTCGGGGCGACTGGGGCTCCGACCCCCCAGTTCAATGTACACTCCCTGGCTAGGGCCCGAAGGGGGTACTTCCAGACGTAACTGCGCCTGTGGTATCTCGGCAGTGTTACCACACATCAGCCCTTAAGATGCACCAGCGAAACATCTGATGCACCTCTTGGGCACTCCCAACATCACAGACGCAGGCGCCAGCCACATTTATACATCATACATTCTCATTCATACCATACAACACTAAGGAACGGGAAAACAAGGTAAGTATAGGGGCACAGGGAGGGGTTAAGGATGTGGAGTATGGGTAAGTAGAAATCCATCGTATCTACATATTAAATAACAGATCTAACTAATTATTCTTAATGATATAAAATATGTCGGTGTTATTAGATGAATTATATGCTAGGAGGAATCAAATGTGTATAAAATGTATAATATAAATGTAAAACGAATAAAAATATAATAAAGATATTTAATAATAGTATTATAAAAACTTGAATGTCGGTTTTTAATGAAAAGAAATAGTCATAACGATGGGAAATAGGATATAAATGGAAAAGGTGAGTTACACGTAAAACGGATACATGGATGATAGTACAAATAAGGTAAGTATAGGTTAAGGAGATGATTATAGGATTAAAGGAAGAAGGTAGGAATTCCATAGTACCTAAATTTTAAGGAGAAATTCACTTATTTACATGGTAAGTATTATTGGTTATCTTAAGTGGGAAGTAGAATATTAATATTAGAGAGAGTATCCTACTTTAATGGTATAAGTAAAATGTATAGTTAATATAGATAAAGCAAAGAATACTAATAAAAATAAGAACAAAAGGGAACATGTCATGTTTGTTAAAAAGAAGAAGAAACGTATACGTCTTGTATTATATGATAATAAAAACAGGTCAATAAATTTAGTAAAAGAAATAATTAAAAGGTATTATCCTATTTTATCCCACTTATAAGATAGTGTGCAAAAGTAACATGGTTTCAATAGTATTGATAGACTTTGAAAAAAGAAGGACTAGGTTTGACAATAGAGGTTATATTATACAAATAAAAGTAGATAGTTAAGTAGATCGTTAGGAAATTAGACTTGACAGCCAGTCATTCATTAATGAACACACAAGACCATGGACAGATATATCGAGGTACAAACCATTCATATTAAAGCAAAATAAAACAAGAATAAAATCTTGACATCACTCAACATTTCGAAGATAGTAGTTGGAAATAGTGGATGAATTATAGGATTGAGCAGGTAGAGCAAACCAGCTCAGAAAGCGAATAACAGCGGAAGTCAAGAGCGTAACTCGCAATTGATAACAACAAATATATGAGTAGTAATTTAAGGTTATGTCGCGCATTTACAGCACACTAGTGAGCATCGTATTCAAGATGCATTGATAGGCTGGAACCAGCCAGTCACAATACCAGGGTCATGTTATTGGTTTCATAGATTCAACGTCATTTCGTGTAGCAAATTAGCAGAGAGAACGCCTGCGTAGTAGAGGAGATAGCTCCTATTGGCTCATATAAGCCAATCGCAAGCATGTCGTAATATTATTGGCTAAAATAGCCATGATGCGAAATTGCATAAGCTGGCGCGAGTTACAAAAGACTTAACACGTATGGTATCTCTAGTCCAATGAGTAAAGTTATAATGGATTATTTAGATAGATATTAATATAAAGGAATCATTATTATGGAAAAGATTGGAAATATAAGAATTAAGAATGCAAGTTTCTGTGTTACTGAGAATAGCCAAATGTTCAATAGGGAAATGCGATTTAACTGCACAGTACTTTGCACTGACATATCACGGTACCTTCCAATTATAAGAATGTTACAATGATCCGTAAATATATGATACACAATGTTTTAATAACTAAAGTTAATTAAAATTTGGAGTTGACTTACACGATGTAGATTGAAGATAAGATGAAAAGGTGCCACATTGTTTTAGGTTATGTCGCACAGTTAGATGGAAGTAACACGCCGAGATTTTATATTTATCCTTAAGAGCACAGAAATATTCCTGAGAATAATAATTGGGAATAATGAATGAATTATATAATTGAACTGGCGAAATAAACCAACTCAGAGAGCAAAATAACAGTAAAAGTCAAGAGCGTCACTCACTATCGATAGCCACGCGTATAGAGGTAATATTTTTAGGTTATGTCGCGCGTTTGCGGCAAACTAGTGCGCATCGTATTCGTAATGCTTCGATAGGTTGGAACCAGCCAATCACGATGCCAGGGTAATGTTATTGGTGTCATAGATTCTAGGTCATATCGTAAAACCTATTAGCAGGAGGGGCGCCTGCGCAGTAGATGAAATAGCTCCTATTGGAACATATAAACCAATCGTAAGCATGTCGTAATATTATTGGTTGGAATAGCCATGATGCGGAATTGCATCGGTTGGCGCGAGTTACAAAAGGCTAAAGTGTATGGTGTCTCTAGTCCAGTGAATAAAGTTGTAATAGGTTATTTAACACGTTGAGCGTCACGCTGATTTTTAAGTAAGTGCCCGTCAAGCCACGCGCTCCGCTTAGATACGCTGAAACACGCGGTGTCAGCCACTGGTGGCTGACGCGGCCTAAACGGAAAGTCTAGTGTCAGCCACCGATGGCTGACGTGTCGCTCAACGTGTTAAAAGGATATAAATATATAGGAGTCATTATTATGGAGAAAATTAGAAATATAAGAATTAAGAATGCGAGTTTCAGCGTTACGTGAACTTATCGAATCGATGACAGAAAATGGTCGAATAAAGCAGCCTCGATTATCGATCGGTATTAGATCATCGATTATAGCTCGAATCGCCCGGCTAGAGGGACTTAAATATTCGGTATGAAGACGATTTGTATATGAGGATGCCGGACACTCAGTTAAAGGATTTTTCTGGCAAGAGATAGAAACAGCATTTGATAGTCGTGTACTTACTGGCGCAGTTATAAATGTCACGTATATCGAGCCTCGAAATTTTCTTGAAGATGCGAAAGATGTGGTGCTGCAGCACGTACAAACGGCTCTTGAAAAACACGGAGCGCTGAAAGTGAACGGTGTGTTCAACGGCCGATTCGTGGCAAATAACAAACACGCTAACAAATGTGTGAACACTAAAAACGTGGAGTTATTCCAAATGTCTGATCTGCAAGAGTGGTACAATCGATCTGTTGTCGATACGATATTGTCGAGTTTGGAGGGATTTCAAGAACGCGATAGCGATTGGGCATTACAACAAATATTAGATCTGACTATCAATGTAAATAAATATAATCCCATGCACGCAGGGTGCTACTTTAAAATACCGCAAAATATCCGGTACAAGAGGGCAACAATCACTATCGAATCTGGAGACAATGCATGTTTCGCGTGGGCAGTAGTAGCGGCTCTCTATCCCGTTGCGAGACACACAGAGCGACCCTCGTCATATCCTCATTACAACACCGTGTTAAATTTTGGCAACATCGAGTTTCCAATCTCTCTCAATCAAATCCGATTGTTTGAGAGACTGAATGACGTTTCCATTAACGTATACGGTATTGAAAATCATCATATGATTGCACCACTATATCTGACTAGTGAGAAGAAGAATCGTCATGCCAATTTGCTGTATGTGGAGAATCATCAAAACAGTACAATCCCAGGACATTTCGCATGCATCAAGAATCTCTCTCGGCTAGTTAGTAGCCAATTAAGTAAGAAGAAGAGCAAGAAATTCATTTGTGATCGGTACGCATTATGACTAGACGTCATACGCTTCTGTAGAATCATAAATACGTTACCTACCACTTTCCCCCATTTTTTTCTTTTTTCAAGGTGCCTGCACTATTTCTGCTCGAGCCAGAAATTGGAAACACACACCATCCGGTGCAAACAAATGAATGACTGTGCTATTGTACTGCCTAACGAAGAGGACAAGTGGTTAAAGTTCCAAAATTATTTTCGAAAGGAGCGGCTGCCGTTTGTAGTCTACGCCGATCTAGAATGTATCTTAGAAAAAATGACTGAACAGCAGAACCAAAATTCGTATCCATATCAGCATCATAAAGTATTTAGTATTGGGTATTATATTCAATGTTCATACGATATCTCACTATCGAGATATGAGTGTTACCGCGGTGTAGATTGCGTTTCATGGTTCGTTCAAGAATTGCAATATTTAGCACATTTCGTTAAAGATATTTTATCCATTAGCAAACCTATGGATTCTTTATCACCTGAGCAGTGGAACACATTTACCAATGCGTCA
>NW_017178307.1:21312-23978 GCF_001652005.2 Ceratina calcarata
TAAGTAGATCGTTAGGAAATTAGACTTGACAGCCAGTCATTCATTAATGAACACACAAGACCATGGACAGATATATCGAGGTACAAACCATTCATATTAAAGCAAAATAAAACAAGAATAAAATCTTGACATCACTCAACATTTCGAAGATAGTAGTTGGAAATAGTGGATGAATTATAGGATTGAGCAGGTAGAGCAAACCAGCTCAGAAAGCGAATAACAGCGGAAGTCAAGAGCGTAACTCGCAATTGATAACAACAAATATATGAGTAGTAATTTAAGGTTATGTCGCGCATTTACAGCACACTAGTGAGCATCGTATTCAAGATGCATTGATAGGCTGGAACCAGCCAGTCACAATACCAGGGTCATGTTATTGGTTTCATAGATTCAACGTCATTTCGTGTAGCAAATTAGCAGAGAGAACGCCTGCGTAGTAGAGGAGATAGCTCCTATTGGCTCATATAAGCCAATCGCAAGCATGTCGTAATATTATTGGCTAAAATAGCCATGATGCGAAATTGCATAAGCTGGCGCGAGTTACAAAAGACTTAACACGTATGGTATCTCTAGTCCAATGAGTAAAGTTATAATGGATTATTTAGATAGATATTAATATAAAGGAATCATTATTATGGAAAAGATTGGAAATATAAGAATTAAGAATGCAAGTTTCTGTGTTACTGAGAATAGCCAAATGTTCAATAGGGAAATGCGATTTAACTGCACAGTACTTTGCACTGACATATCACGGTACCTTCCAATTATAAGAATGTTACAATGATCCGTAAATATATGATACACAATGTTTTAATAACTAAAGTTAATTAAAATTTGGAGTTGACTTACACGATGTAGATTGAAGATAAGATGAAAAGGTGCCACATTGTTTTAGGTTATGTCGCACAGTTAGATGGAAGTAACACGCCGAGATTTTATATTTATCCTTAAGAGCACAGAAATATTCCTGAGAATAATAATTGGGAATAATGAATGAATTATATAATTGAACTGGCGAAATAAACCAACTCAGAGAGCAAAATAACAGTAAAAGTCAAGAGCGTCACTCACTATCGATAGCCACGCGTATAGAGGTAATATTTTTAGGTTATGTCGCGCGTTTGCGGCAAACTAGTGCGCATCGTATTCGTAATGCTTCGATAGGTTGGAACCAGCCAATCACGATGCCAGGGTAATGTTATTGGTGTCATAGATTCTAGGTCATATCGTAAAACCTATTAGCAGGAGGGGCGCCTGCGCAGTAGATGAAATAGCTCCTATTGGAACATATAAACCAATCGTAAGCATGTCGTAATATTATTGGTTGGAATAGCCATGATGCGGAATTGCATCGGTTGGCGCGAGTTACAAAAGGCTAAAGTGTATGGTGTCTCTAGTCCAGTGAATAAAGTTGTAATAGGTTATTTAACACGTTGAGCGTCACGCTGATTTTTAAGTAAGTGCCCGTCAAGCCACGCGCTCCGCTTAGATACGCTGAAACACGCGGTGTCAGCCACTGGTGGCTGACGCGGCCTAAACGGAAAGTCTAGTGTCAGCCACCGATGGCTGACGTGTCGCTCAACGTGTTAAAAGGATATAAATATATAGGAGTCATTATTATGGAGAAAATTAGAAATATAAGAATTAAGAATGCGAGTTTCAGCGTTACGTGAACTTATCGAATCGATGACAGAAAATGGTCGAATAAAGCAGCCTCGATTATCGATCGGTATTAGATCATCGATTATAGCTCGAATCGCCCGGCTAGAGGGACTTAAATATTCGGTATGAAGACGATTTGTATATGAGGATGCCGGACACTCAGTTAAAGGATTTTTCTGGCAAGAGATAGAAACAGCATTTGATAGTCGTGTACTTACTGGCGCAGTTATAAATGTCACGTATATCGAGCCTCGAAATTTTCTTGAAGATGCGAAAGATGTGGTGCTGCAGCACGTACAAACGGCTCTTGAAAAACACGGAGCGCTGAAAGTGAACGGTGTGTTCAACGGCCGATTCGTGGCAAATAACAAACACGCTAACAAATGTGTGAACACTAAAAACGTGGAGTTATTCCAAATGTCTGATCTGCAAGAGTGGTACAATCGATCTGTTGTCGATACGATATTGTCGAGTTTGGAGGAATTTCAAGAACGCGATAGCGGTTGGGCATTACAACAAATATTGGATCTGACTATCAATGTAAATAAATATAATCCCATGCACGCAGGGTGCTACTTTAAAATACCGCAAAACATCCGGTACAAGAGGGCAACAATCACTATCGAATCTGGAGACAATGCATGGTATGCGTGGGCAGTAGTAGCGGCTCTCTATCCCGTTGCGAGACACACAGAGCGACCCTCGTCATATCCTCGTTACAACACCGTGTTAAATTTTGGCAACATCGACTTTCCAATCTCTCTCAATCAAATCCGATTGTTTGAGAGACTGAATGACGTTTCCATTAACGTATAAGGTATTGAAGATCATCATTATCTGATTGCACCACTATATCTGACTAGCGAGAAGAAGAACCGCCATGCCAACTTGCTGTATTTGGAGAATCATCAAAACAGTACAATCCCAGGACATTTCGCATGCATCAAGTATCTCTCTCGGCTAGTTAGTAGCCAATTAAGTAAGAAGAAGAGCAAGAAATTCAT
>NW_017178308.1:0-701 GCF_001652005.2 Ceratina calcarata
TAATGTTCAAACTTACTTCTTTTTAGGTGCTGACGTCGGCACGTCGTTTCCCTGGCTTTCGCCAACTTCCTCTAGAACCTCCAAATCCTCGTATATCGAGCTCTGAGCTCCATACTTACTCTTATTATTAGCCGTAAGAAACTGCGACTATCTGATTTCACTGAGAGATCACGACTGTCGATGCACGACTGAGGTTTCCACGTGCGAAAGAGTTCTTCGTCATGACGAACCCCTCCACTAAGNTCAACGCAACATGAACGACCAATCAAAACGATTTTCTAAACTGTACTGTTGTGCCAAACTGTATCGCAAGGATGAAACGGCATGAATGAGCATCCGGAAAATTAGCACTCTTCCTGTTGATCACCGATCATCGCGCAGACGGCACGTTTCATTGCAATCAACAAGTGAGGAAAGTGACAACTTAAAGTGAGGTTAACTTACGTTTCCGCATTCCAAAAGGAAGCCAAAGCGGGAACCGGACACCAAGGCTCAACCCAAAAGGAAGAAGAGTCATCGGAGGACTCGCGCAAGGACACCCTCGCCGCCGCGACGAGAACAGCCGCGACGGGAGCAGCCTCGACGAGATCGAGATCGAGACCGGGACGAAGGGCTTACAAAATTCCTGCAAAAGTCATTCGACGCATGGAATAAGCGGTGAGTCGAAAAACTGCATTTATGCATCTCCGGTATAGATCGAG
>NW_017178309.1:0-701 GCF_001652005.2 Ceratina calcarata
GTATAAATGCATAAAATCGGTGGACAAGCGCTCTTCCGCATCAGTGTTCCACGAGCTGTGCGAGTGTTTAGATCAGTGACGGAAAATGGATTTAACAGACTTAGATATTCTTGCTATGGCTATGATTCTGGATGCAGACGAAACGGAGAGAACAGAAGAGGAAGAGAGTGATGAAGAGAGCGAAGAAGAAAGCGATGTAGTGCATCCTAATCGTTCGAAAAAGCGGTATTGGGTTCATCCTCTTTGGAAAACCCGTGAAACGGAGGGTGAATTTGCCATCCTGATAAAAGACTTCACTGATTACGAGGAAAAGTTTATGGAGTACTTTAGACTGCCGCGCTCTGGTTTCGAAATTTAATTTAAAAAATTGGAGCCCTACTTAACGAAGACCGACACTAACTGGCGGTGTAGCATTACAGCAAAGCAAAGATTAGCGGTTTGCTTGCGGTACGTACCTTAATTATGNTCTGGAAACTGGGGACTCCCACAAGACAATTTCTTTTAGTTTCCGTCTGGGGCACACGACCGTAAACAATATCGTCAATGAAACGCGTGCAGCGACTGTAAGTACATTATTACATGAGGTAATACCGGAACCCACGAAGGACACATGGAAAAAAACTGCGGACTTTGGGCGAAATATAGTTTTCCAAATTGCATTGGCGCATTAGATGGAAAGCATGTAGTAATAGAAGCGCCAG
>NW_017178310.1:0-699 GCF_001652005.2 Ceratina calcarata
CATCCGGCGTAAATCGATTGAATATCCCAAAGGCGTAAAGCTGTTCATATCCAGTGATAGACACGATCTTATAGATCTATAAGATCGTGGTCATAGATGTGTTCAGTGCATATCATATGCAACTTCATATTACCACATTGTACAAAGGAAGGAATATCACTTTCAACCATAGACATTCTTATATGTCTATGCTTTCAACAAATCTTCTGAAAGAACTGTAGTTGACCTGCAAATACATACCGCTACAGGAATTTTTGCGTGTGCAATAAAATAGCAGTGCATTCTATCCTTCATGTCTTCAACAATAAGAGTTGTAATATCAAGCTAAAAGTACATACATATAAAAAATGATATTTCACATACATATGCATGTTAATAACAACCTCTTATCACTGACAATTGTTGTATATGTATGTATTACACTGTCAGAAAACGAAAAGCTCATTTTCAGAGGGAAAAAAAGTCAGTTGCGATATGTCAACGTGCAACATGAGGGTGCTATAAATCAAACCCTTTCCCCAGGGCCTAAAGGTTCAGTCGTTTTCCAGAACGCGTTGATTTTGCGACGCGTGATTGTTCGAATAATCTTAGCTTTTTATTTTACAATGCAAATAAGAAAAGTGTGAAAGTAGTCATGCAGCAAATTAAAAATTTTCTACGTATTTAATTCTATTGAAATCACTTGTATTAAGTTTGTGC
>NW_017178311.1:0-699 GCF_001652005.2 Ceratina calcarata
AGAGCTCAAAAGAATCAAACAATTTCCTTCACGTAAACGATAAAAATTGTCAAACGCTCATTTCTGTAGAACATTAAATTTCAGATAAATTTATACTCCCTTTAATTCGTTTGTACAGACATAAATTTCTGTTTAAGAAAATGTTTTTCTTACTCTTCTCTCGGTATTAACTCACTGACTTATCAGGATGAGAAATGTTATTTTTCATTTTAAATAAAATTATGGTATTTATATTGGGTGGAGTGTATTTTCTTTCATGTTCGACATAGTGGTAAGCCATTGAGTTAATGAACATACAGGAAAATAGAAGTTACAAACGAATCGATGAAAAATGATCAGACCTAATATTAAAGTGTGAGAATCTCGGACGATCGAGTTTCTAATAAGTGTTCCATCGAACTAACGTCTTTACACCATCCATCGAGTCGCTGTACCATCCCAGCTATTTGTGAACGATCTAATACACGGGGTTGTACCCACGTCATGTTCACTGTTCCTGCTACTTGATCGATAGCACCGCGAACTAAACCTTGAGCCAGAGCTTTCATTACTAGCAGTTCGACTTCACCCAGGGGTAAACGAGTTTCTTGAGAAATTTCCGCAAATGTTAATTGCCTGTAACAACAAATTAAGAATTTATTGGAATACTTGATTAAATAATATTTTCACTGATAAAAGATATAAGAACCTGTTATTAGC
>NW_017178312.1:0-699 GCF_001652005.2 Ceratina calcarata
GGAGAACGGGATGCATCCGTACCGTTACATACGGGTGCACCAACTCCTGCCGCAGAATTACGTCCAGCGGGTTGAATACTCGTCGTGGCTCGTGGAAAAGAGCGAACGAGATCCGTCATTCCTGTCGCGTGTGTTGTGGACCGACGAAGCCCTCTTCACGAGGGAAGGGTGCTTTAACGGCCACAACTCTCACGTATGGGACGACGCGAACCCGTTCGCTTTAAGAGAGCAGGGGATACAGGGACGGTGGTCAATCAATTTGTGGGCTTCCCACACCACCGGTTGTGTTAATTACTTACTTGGACGTGTGTCAGCTTTCTGCCACAGTAATCGCATTGCTCGCTACGGGTTTGAGGCGTCCTTATTAAGGCGTGCGCCGTAATCGCGGTTGCGAGAAGGCCTCCCGGGCGACGCCGCCTAGCGTCCGCTCCGAGAGTCTCGTCGCCTCGGACCGGTTGCGCGGGGACGGAGACGGGGTGCTCCGTCACAATATTATTTATAAATTGAAGAATGTCACGTATGAGGCACAGACGTATCACTTTACTATCTACTTAATTCTCCTTGTTAGAAACGAAGGATACGCAAACAAATTTTAAGAATAGGATATTGAATAATAAAATTATTTATATTTTGCGAATGTAATATTAAATAGAACAGGATGGGATTGAGATACTCGGTGAACTTCTCATGGGTCTGGCT
>NW_017178314.1:0-699 GCF_001652005.2 Ceratina calcarata
CCCCCCGACTGTTGCCACTGTTATTTCGATTTTCTCGTTCCCGGCTTCTGGTAGCTTTTCTCTTCACGATTATTCCTCTGTTATCGCGTTTTCGCCAGCCTTCGGCTTGCAAATTGCACGGGGAACGTTTCTACTAACGAAAACTGACGACCAAAACTCTTTCACTCTGGACGCGCGCGAATGAAATTTCGAGACAATCGAGTTTCAGCATTCGACGCAGTGCGCATAAAAGAGAGAGATCGATGGCTAATATTTCATAATCATAAACGAAACGTGGAATCGGCGAGTCGATCGCGAGACGAACGAATCGTCGGAGGCCAGAGCGCGCGTCGGCCGGCCAGAATTTCCCATTTAAAAACAGAGGAGGACGTGTACACGTGACCGTTATACGATTTCACGTAATTGAACACGGCTGATACCCGAGACCGTGAACGTTTCAACGTGTCCGTGTGATATGTTATATTACGGCGTGAAACACGGGACATCAGGCAGCAGCACACGCAAAATTGTCGCGCGGACGAGCGTGTAAACCGTTGTAACCAGCTCGACTCGTAATACTCGCGGCTGCACCCTGTAAATTAATCGCGAATAATGCGTGTGACGTGTTTCGCAGACTGTATCGCGCGATTACGTCATTACGCCATCGAATGCACTCCGCGTCGACAAATACACCGAATCGTACGAGAAGAGTCTTTTTTT
>NW_017178315.1:0-303 GCF_001652005.2 Ceratina calcarata
ATGCATTATTATTTTTACATTTGTCCAAAATCAGTCAAAATTACTTCCTTGGGCAATCTAGTGTTAATAACGAGATGGCCACCTTCGAAACGCGAGCCACGCCCTGAATTTTTATGGAAAATAACATACGCAGGGCTGAACTGTTTCTATGTTTCTCGAAACGAAATGGCGGCAAATTGGAGGCCTCCGAGGAGAAAACCAGATGCCGTTGAAACTTGTTTTATTGTCGGTCGATGACGGGGGATCGGGAAAAGACAACACCTTCGTTTTCTGCGAGTGTAACGGATACGAGGAGCTGGGGGG
>NW_017178315.1:1190-1594 GCF_001652005.2 Ceratina calcarata
GGGGGGGGGGGGGGGGGGGGGGGGGTTGCACGGACAATGGCGCTCAGCAATTATTTTAAAGCGATCCTCGAAACAATGAGAGCCCGGCTGGTGTACATATATAATGTGCATGCATAGTAACTCGCGCCGTGTTCCAGCTTTGAAGCTTGTAATGGCTCATAATAACGGCAGAAGCGGTGACTGAAGACGAGCTAAGACAAGGATCTCTGTCCCTTCAATCTCCATTTATCACGTCTCCATTGTTCGACGCCGCAGCCGGCCCAGTCCATCTGCTTAATTCACGCGCTTCAACGTACCAAAGAAATTGTTGCACGATTCCAGTTTTTCAAAAAATCACCGGTTATTGGCTATACAGTTATTCCCAATAGTTTATGCACTTTAGAAACGCATTTTTTAAAAAGAAA
>NW_017178316.1:0-699 GCF_001652005.2 Ceratina calcarata
ATAATAATAATAATAATAATAATAACGTGGACTATAATCGCGAGATGAGACGGACTTTAAACGCGAGTTGGCCGGTTCCAAAAAGCTCGATACAAATTACAATGTCGTGGAACGATTCGGTACGGGTGCAAATAAATCTTCCAAGGATACGGGGAACGATTTTGGTAACGGTCCAATTTCGAGCGCGTCTCGAAAACCCCGACACGGTCCGGCGAGCCTCCGCTCATTGTTTCGCTGAAACGGAGCCTGGTCTTGCGAGCCGCGGTCGACCAGCCGCGTGAATACATGCGACTGATCGTCGTTTTATTTATAGAAATCGGCGCCTAACGCCTGCCACAGACCTAGAAACATACTTTCGATACATCTTCGTGTGAAACGTTGCAAGATCTCGTTCCCCCTTCTGTAGAAAATCGTGCCCGAAATTTAAATCGCGCTCCTCGAACAGGTGTTTCGAATTCTTTAACGTCGTCTAAATAGGCGAGTGAAATTCATTGATAGACCGCAGATTCTTTGCGTTCATATAATTATAATATTAAAACGACGAAGGAGACTGTTATCGTAAATGCATTTTTATAACAGACGGTTAAGTATGAGCATTTGGTTCTGTATAGAAATCCGCAGTCTGTTCATGAACGTTCGAAACGTTGAGATCTCTTCTACTTCCTGCGATCTGTCGTACTCCGGGTTCGCTAGAAAAAA
>NW_017178317.1:0-699 GCF_001652005.2 Ceratina calcarata
AATCGAGTATAACGTTAATGCCAGCTCTTGTGCATAGAGAATTTCCAAAGAATTATTATGGTACAAATATTTGATGTTAGCTGTGTTTATATTAAAAAGAATTCTGTGCATGTAACTTCCAAATTAAAATGTATAAACGTAATTAGAAAATGATTTCCCATGATAAGAGGAAGTATCTATCTATATCAGTAATTGAAAGATTAGGAGTGTGATTGAGTTTATAAGATGAACTGAATGGCAAGGAAGCTTATGAGTTAGAATTACTTATTTTGCATCCACTTTTTTGACACATTGGTGGTAGATTTTGGCACAGATTTTTGTCACGTTGCTATATTGAAACAAGACTCTAGATTGAACTTATGAGAACGGATGAAAGCTTGAGAAAGAAATGAATCTTGAAAGATAGCTAATAGTTCTAGTTTTATTTTAGCTGCAGATTTTTGTTCTGCTCTACGATCTTGTTGCGCAGTAAATTAAAGTGTCCGTGCACCTGAGACAATTGCGCTTTAAGCGAATCTGAAAGTTGCTTTTGCAACTGTTGAACCTCCAATATCTCTTGTCGAAGGTTTTGATAATCTTTGGTAACTTGGTGAACAGAACGTAATAGACGGCTCACGGAGATCTGTTAAAAAGCATAAGAAAAAATATAAAAATAAAAGAAGCGACCTTCATTCAGTTAATGTATTCGCCGAACAAGCC
>NW_017178318.1:0-699 GCF_001652005.2 Ceratina calcarata
ACTCGCAATAAAAGAAAGTTACTGAAGATATTGTGCTCTTGGGGCAGGCAATCTAAAATCTGATGAAATGTTACTTTAATCGTGCGTGATATTAAATGTAAGTTTTGTCGTTAATTGTTTACATGAATATTCGTCAATACAATTATCAGTCGATGAAAATTCATGTTCCCATAAGTCAGGCAACTTGAAATTTTTACACAAACCTTTTTATCTACAAACGAAATGTACAATTTTAATTAAATCTTATCGTTCATTCAATTGCCAAGTAAATTCCCTTAAACGGCCGCGAGTGTACTTCAACGAAATTCCAGTGTGGCATCTGGTCACTGTCAAGCGTTCTTTTAAGCCTTCGCTTTTATGTACTTCTACCTTTTCGTTATTGTTAGTTTTCTCGCTGCTTATCGCACTTTTGAACATTTGGGGTCCAGGCGTGCGTAATTTCTGCGTCAAGGGTCCGAGCCTGGTGCTTCACGACTCTTTTCATACTTTATTACCCTTCTCCGCTGTCTCTCAACTTTCCTATGCCCTCGTGCTTTCTCTCCCATTATCTTTTACATTTCTACGTCTATCCTTACCCGCCGAATCGTGTGTAACAATTATTACATGTATCTATTGCATGTGCGTATGTGCGATACGAATTCGGTGTATTGCAAAGGTGAAGAGTACGAAATGAATATACTTAACGAATTCCAGTACGAA
>NW_017178319.1:0-699 GCF_001652005.2 Ceratina calcarata
AATTAATTAACAAAAGGGGGAACCTGAGTTTTACGAAATTCTAGAATTCTTAATTCTCAATAATCGTTTTTCAATTCGTCTCTCACTTTCCTATTTTTATTTCCTATATCCCACCGAGTATATAAATAATTGACAACAGGTACGAGCGATTTCCTACTTTTTCATAAACGCTGCCCCGAGCGAAGCTGCGAGGAAGCGCACGGGTAAAAGAAAAACTACGCCTCGTTTTGCATCCGCTGCCTACAGGCCCGACGCGGTAGGTAACTATCAGCTGATTTGAATAAACATGAAAATCGGTCGGCGTTTTTTTCCAAATCGGCTTACGAAGTTCGCGCGAAATTCGTTTCGCAGTAACCGCGGCACTGGATAAATAAGGTTTGCGCGAAAAACCTCCGCCGAGTTCGAAGAACGAACCCCCGTTCGACGACACGGTTTTTCATCGCAAGCGTGCCACTACGACGTCGACTAAACCATAGGCGGGTCCGGTTAATTGGAAACGCTCGTGCATAAACGGGTCGAACCCGCGACAAGCCGATTCTTAATTACCCGATATACTTTTTACCCGCGCCTTTATGTGTCAGAACTCGGCGTTAAAAATCTCTCCACGGTGTCGGCCGTCGAACTTCTTACCGTCGCGACACTTCCAGTTCGTCGCATCGATTCCTAACAAAGCCACATCGCCTCTGTCTTAACTAAGAC
>NW_017178320.1:0-699 GCF_001652005.2 Ceratina calcarata
CCTGTATCTTTCATTTTAACAAATAAAAACTTCTGAAACATCTCGAATATTTTAGCTAATGAATTGTGGAGATATTCTTTCAATTATCGACCATTTCCAATATAAAATATTGACCTCTTTCAAGAATTGCAAATATTATTAAATAAAAATTCATTACATTTGTGTATGTAATATAGATGTATATTGAAATAATTCATGATTAATTGTATAATTATTTATTTAATTATAATCATATGCTGTCGTATAAAATTTGCAATTTGAGCAACTTATGACGATTACTGAATGTCAAAAACAGTAGTAGGGAGCATAAAAGGAGAACTGTCGTCAAAGGAACAGGAGCGAGTGACCACACGTCAGGACATGACGGTCCTGTGACAGTTCGTGTATTTTCCCCGAGACAAATCAATTCTGGATGGCCCCCGGGTCTGACTAAACTCATCCGGCAATGCAGGAGCCACGGCGAGCCGCTTTTCCGTGTCGATTGCACTTCGCCAAATGGAAATGTCTCCTTCTACCAATTTCGTTCTCCCATCCCTGTCTCTCTCTCTTCCTCTCTCTCCTTCCCGTGCGTCGTAGGTCACCAACCACGAAATTGTGTTCCGTGTTAAGCGCAAACCGTTTATCTACACGCTATCGAAAACGCCGACTGTCTTTTCCGTTTCACCAATGCGTCTCTCGTTTTCCTAAATCGAAACCTCG
>NW_017178321.1:0-699 GCF_001652005.2 Ceratina calcarata
ATGTTGCAATAATTGATATAGCAGTGGGTGCAATCTTTTACATAATGATTGATACAACATTTTTCCTAATCAATGTTGCAATAATTGATGTAGCAATTAACATAATCTTCCATACAACATTTCACATAATGAATAAATGTTACAATCATTGATATAGAATCAGAGTTGCAAATAAGTAATTAAATCGTTGCTAAACAGTAATTGTTATGGCAAAATATTCTCATGACTAAATTTCAAGTGAGAATCGTTTAGACTAAATGCATTGAACTGCCATTTTTACATTTGGCAAATTTGTTAAGTGCCAGCCGAGTCTAGAGACGTAAAAGTGAATTTATCAAAGATATGAGAATTGGGTATAGATAAGGGGAACGGCGACGCATTTAGCAACTTCCGGGCCACGCCGGAAGTTCCGTCATATTTGTCACCAAGCCGTTATTAATGGGAAGTTTTTATTGTTTCAGGGAAGTCGGCGGGAAAGCAGACGAGGAAAAGGGCAGAAGAACTGGCGCGCTCCTCTTCCCTGGCTATTAAATTTAATAGCCAATATCTCCCCTATTGCTACCGCTTTTTATACCTTTTATCTTCTCGCGATTTCCTCCGAGATAAGCAAACATTGATTCGTCTGATTCCCTTCAACGACTCATTTCACCCGTTCTTAACGACTCCTTGATCGTTATTACTATTTATTTCCTAAGGACG
>NW_017178322.1:0-698 GCF_001652005.2 Ceratina calcarata
TGTAAAATGTCGTGACAAATTCTTAGAACACAATTATCTATTCTATGTATGCTAATAGAGGAATAATATTCATGATTCATATTTAGAACCTACACTTTTTATTAGTAAAATTTGAAATTTAATACATATTTAGGCAAAACCCTTTAGATAAAACGTGGAATCGAATGAATGTTAGCAAAGATTAGCTAGATACTCGTGAATTCGATTTAATCTCAAAAGCATCGTAATTGAGGAAAAGGGGCGAAAGATTTGAGGCATCTCGTTATCGTTCGACTCGGCACTCTGTTATCTCAGTGTGAACTTGATATAAAAAAAGACTGAATGACCTTTTGCGCAGAGTTGCGCGTGCCGAAAGAGATACAAACGTGAATACATACACAAAGGACGCGACTAGAGAACATGTACGATTGTGGGCGATTTTACGTAACAATGCGCTATGGCTACTCGCTGAGGCATCTTCTATCTGGGTGACTGGCGCAAATATAACGCACGAAAAATATGTATCGTGGTTTTTAGACTCCGTTATTCGATGTGTGATTCATCCATATTGGCACACTGACAATTTATTTTTTCTACTTTTCATTCGTGTTCTGCTTATTATACAAATTTTAAACGTTCAATTTTGGTACACATACATAATGATACCACTTATAGTTAAGATTGTATGAGCCGTAAGATCTCAGCCAAAAGTTTAAGAC
>NW_017178323.1:0-698 GCF_001652005.2 Ceratina calcarata
CAATTTAGGAAAAGAACTGTGGCGTGAAGCAATTCAAACCGCTACCTATTTATTGAACATAACACCCACCAAAACTTGTCCTCCTTATGAACTTTGGCATGATAAAAAATCAAGTTTAGGCCACTTAGAAGTTTTTGATTAACAAGTTATGTTCATGATAAAATGAGAAAAGGCAAATTCGATAAAAAATCATGTAAAGGTATGAATAAAACGTAGGTTATGAATAAAACGATTATAAGATACTGGATACAGAAACAAATAAATTTATCACAGCTCGTGATGTAATATTTGACGAAATTGATTATAAAAAATTAAGACCTTATACATACAACGAAAGCATTGATTATGAAAATGCTAACGTAAAAAGACAAAAAACTGATGAAACTTTAGAAATCAGTAAAGAGAGTCAAAGTAATGAATCTGTTCCTGGAACAGAACAAATTAATGGGAAACCAAACAATGATGAAAACTCTCAAATTAAATTAAATGACATTCATACATTACGGCGAAGCGACCGAATCGAAGGCAAGCCGACTATATCCTGCGATGAAGAGTATTGCTATTAAACTTATGTGCAATCTATAGTTTTTGAAATCCCTAAGTCATATTGTGAGATAAAAGACCGTGACGATAAGCTTGAGTGGGAGAAAGCGATACAAGATGAAATCGATTCTTTATTACGAAACAATACTTGGGAT
>NW_017178324.1:0-699 GCF_001652005.2 Ceratina calcarata
GCGCCGCCGAGTGGTCACGCGGTCCTAACGTTTCGCGCTTACTTCTAAAGGAAGGCAATGATCAGTAAATGTGTGTTTGGTAGAAGTAGGGTTTATTCAAATAATCCTTATAACTAGCTGTACAATGGTTCCGGGGGCGCTGCTGCTGGCGCTGAGTCCGGCGTGCCGTCGCTGGGTCGTCGTGAACTACGAAAAGAATGGTTCGCGTATGTTCAGGCTAACGGATCGTCGCGATATACGTATGACGTACAAGAGAATCTTATGCTACACATAGAATATGGCGGACGCAGACGGATAACGAGTTACACGAGTTAACAATGCTTATTTCCTATATTATGCTAAAGTTACGGATACGGTACTAGCAGGGCTCGGATATTTTATCCCGCGGCCGGAAAGTGGGGACGACGCGACCATGGTGGGGACCAATAGTTGGTGGGGGTATGCAGTGATTTTCACGGTAGCGCTGCGGAGAGCTTCGCGAACGCGCANTAGAGCTACGGTTACTATACTAGGCTAGATATACTAAAGCGCGGTTGTCTCGGAACAAGCGGAGCAAGTCTCTCGGCGTGTCTCTCAACAGGGAGGTTCCGAGCAGACGAGCTACGACGAAACGACGTAAATCCGTGTGCGTCCGCGGGAGCGGAAAGTCGATGGTTCTAATTGCCAACGACTGGGTACGAGAGTTGCTGAGCGTATTAC
>NW_017178325.1:0-698 GCF_001652005.2 Ceratina calcarata
AACCCGAGGATCTACACCAGCTGAGCTTGCGCAGACCGATCTTTGGTGGCATGGTTCTCGTTGGCTGTCGCAGCCTTCAGATCAGTGGCCGCAGCCTGTAGAACCCCAACAAGTTCTTCACGCGCAGCAATTGCCCACGGAACCGGAGTTGCTGACTCGATTCTCTTCTTTGTCGCGCTTGATTCGTGTGGTTGCCTTTTGCAGACGTCCGCTTCTTAATTCACGTAGACGGAAGATCGGTCAGGAACCACTACCATCGTTTATCACCTCAAAAGAGGTATCTGAGGCTCGCGGTATCATCATTCGGTTATCGCAGGCGGGCAGTTGGCAGTTTCGGAGCAGAGATTGAGACGTTGAAAGCGGGGAAGCAATTGTCGAATCGCAGTCGACTTAGCAAGTTGAATCCCTTTTTATGCAAAGATAGCATTCTCAGAGTTGGAGGTAGACTTTCACATTCAAATCTCTCTTTCGACCATAAACACCCTCCAATTTTAGCGCATGATTCTGCTCTGAACACTTTATTCATCCGCTCGGCACATGCTCTCTGCTGCACGGCGGTCCTACTTTGACCTCGAGTGTTTTGATGCAGCAAGTGTGGATTCTTGGTAGAAATAGGCTTGTGAAGTCAATAATTCACAAGTGTGTCACTTGTCAGCGAGTCAAGCCCCAATCTGCTCAGCAGTTGATGGGCGAGTTCC
>NW_017178326.1:0-2249 GCF_001652005.2 Ceratina calcarata
CCCCCACACACATACTTTCTCAACAGAGCAATCGGAAATTTTAAGCAGAGAATAGTAAAGTAATGCATACTATAGAGAGTAATCATACCTACATAACTTTCCGTGAATGCCGATTTTAGGCGGAATGGCGGTAGATAATGTTTCGCGGATGCCGCCAATAGGCGGCAGGAGTACCCAGAGAACGTTTTATGGGCGCCGCCAACACGCGGCAGTGGTACAGAAAGGGTTAAAGTATGTTCACAAATTACAGATTAAACAATTTTAATGACTCATCATTATTAAGTGAAAATTGAAATGGGTAAGCTGTATCCATGAAAGATAGTCCTGATATCCTCTTTCCGTTGAAACTGATTAATTAGTCAATTGACGTAAACGATTGATTGAGTTTAACTCGACTACAATTTGCGTTTCAGTATTTTATCCCAGTCGAACCTGCATCTGTCTGCCGCTTTGCTGCTGCTTTCCATCTCCAACGTACGGTCGATCTTCAGATACAAATAGGACGTACTTGATTTCTCGATGGGTTTCCACTTTGTTGGAATCAAATCCGTTATCTTTGGCGTTGGGTTTCTTTAACAAAGAGAAACAAAAGAGATCAATGGAATTGCAATTCGTTTATATTCTTTCATCTTCCATCCATTTCGATTATTATTAAAAGAAGCGTACCCAGTTTTTGCAAAGTCAGTCCACATTGTAGTGAAATATTCCATCACTTGATACTTATCAGTACCAGGTTCCGGAGCCGCTAAGTTCAATTTCTGCGCCACGTACGGATAGAATAGGAATCCTAGATCATCTGCATGACCCGCTCCTACATAATTTGTTTAAAAAAGATTTGTGAGTTCAAAGTAAAAATGTTTCCTCAAAGTTCGCTGAAATCTTTTAAATATTATCTGTGGCGTTACTTGCGGATTTGATTAGGAATCTCAGAGTATTCTAAAGTTAACGCAAGTTACAACGCACAGAAGAATCTTCGATATTCGATTAAACTTATACTGGACATTCGACTACTGGTGGGAGAAATTTTAAGTGGAGAGTCTAGAAGCCAAAATAAGGCAAAAATCTAGAGTGCGGCTACAATGTTTTTAGTTATCAGCAATCGAAAATTGCACCTGACAGTATGAAAACCGGCCTTCCGCCTGTCGTAGCTTGCAAAGGCAACGTACATATACAGGGTGTCCCAGGACTAGTGGTACATATTTTAATGGGAAGTTCCTGAGGTGATTTTAAACAACTTTTTCCTTTGCGAAAAAGTTGTCCGAGGCGTGGTTATTGTGTTATTAACAAAAATTCCCGCCCAATCAGAGCGCGAGTATACAAGGCGGGCAGGAGCACGATAACCGCCTCGTGCGTTGCCGCGCGCGTATGTCGCGCTCACGACGAGAGCACAGGTTGGAACAAAAGTTTCATGCAAAAAGAAACTAAGAAATTGATGAACTATTACAGAAAACAAAGCAATTAGTCGTTAGTCACGTTCGCTCAATAAATGTAACATACTGAATGAAATAACTAACAACTTTATAAATTACACAGTATGTAAAGCATAAAAAATGGGAAAATAATGAGAGTTAGACTTACTTCTTGGTTGGTAGGTGCACCTGCTCGTAGAAGAACGTCAATGGGTCAATGGGTCGACCTTCGACACTCGAAGATAGGACACATGGCTCGCAGCAGCTGATGCTTGGAGTAAGTCAGTGACCTGCACCCGATGGTTTTTTCCTTATCATCACGATCATTGTCACTTTCCCACTGGCAAATTTTCACAAAACAAAAATTGTCACTTTTACACTTTCCAAATTCACTGCCACTTTACATTTTACAAATCCACTGTCACATTGCACTTTGCAATTGAAAATTTGCATACACGTTTTCATTTTAATTCTTAGCTCCGATCGGAATACTGTTCGCGGAACAATTCCACTGCCGCTCTCGGATTATAACTCACTTACGCGTAAATAACGAACATATTAAAATATTCCGTGTTCGTTAAGGCACGCACCGTTCTGTTTAGTAACGCAAGGCGAAGCCAACTGATCGCTCGCTCGAAGATTTTCTTCCAGGAAATCTTTCCTCACTCGGGGGACAAGCAGGATGTGTACGACAAAAGGCAATTCGGCCTTGGCATCTGGTAAGTGTAAGTCTGAGAACTGTCTCTTGTCATCGGTTCGAGTGTTCTGCACGTGAAGAATTTTTAAGGACGACAAAGAAACGAAGGTCGGGTTTAGTTGAAAAATACAAACACATTTTCT
>NW_017178326.1:3479-12892 GCF_001652005.2 Ceratina calcarata
CATGTGTCCTATCTTCGAGTGTCGAAGGTCGACCCATTGACCCATTGACGTTCTTCTACGAGCAGGTACACTGACTAACGAAGAAGTAAGTTCAACTTCGATTCTTTTCACATTTTTCATAATTTTACCTATCCTGTAATTTGTAAAATTGTTTGTTATTTCATTGAGCATGTTACATTTGTTCAGTGAACGTAAGTAACGACTAATCCCTTTCTTTCTTCTGATATTCAATCAATTTGTTAGTTCGTTTTTGCAGGCAACATTTCTTTAATCCTATGTTCTCGTCACGAGCGCGACATACGGGCGCGGCAACGCACGAGGCGGTTATCGCGCTCCCGCCCGCCTTGTATACTCGTGCTCTGATTCGTCGAGAGTTTTTGTTAATAACTCGACTACCACGCCTCGGACAACTTTTTTGCAAAGGAAAAAGTTGTTTAAAATCACCATGGCTCCACCCCATTTCAAGGCCTAACACTAGTTCTGGGACACCCTGTATATATATAGGATATTTCTTTTTGTTGAGAAGAAAAGAGCATTCTCCCGCCTGACTTAAAAATCTCATAGAGCGTGTGTCGATGTGCTCTTGTGGATTTAGCGAGTAATCAGGAGGAATGCGAGGCACATCGTTTAAAATAATTTGCGTTCTCCACTCGTCACCAGAGATAAGCCCACAAATTATAACTACGGTCCTGTTCATCGTTATCCACATGCATTGACCGACGACGATCAGCTGTGCGTATGGTAAGAACAACCGCCGATGCAAGTCGGATTGCTCTATTTCAGGGGCCGAAACGCCAAATTTATAAACGTTAATAAGTAATTAACGAAGACCCAAACGTAATTTTCTCTCTCTTCATTTTCGTCTTATTTTTGACCATAGAACACGTCCTTAAAATATTACCCACCTGTAGATTTACACCTTGTATAGAAATAAAATGAATACCTGGCAGGGTAGTGTTGAACACGAGTTTCGTCCATGTATCGATATCGAGTACGAATTTGTAGAAGTATGTGGGCTGCGTAGCCTTCTCTACTTGAATATCTATCACGTCGTAAATGCCTTGAAGGAATAGCGCATCGCTTATGTAATCCGCATATTCCTGTTTCGTCTCCTCGCAAACCGGCTTGTCGCCAAAGTAC
Source organism: Ceratina calcarata (assembly GCF_001652005.2). Lineage (NCBI taxonomy): Eukaryota > Metazoa > Arthropoda > Insecta > Hymenoptera > Apidae > Ceratina > Ceratina calcarata. The sequence continues at coordinate 4,620 of NW_017178326.1, forward strand.
AAGCGTTTCACATCTTTCGGAGTGATCCCATGCTTCTTAACTTGCGTCCGCAGCTCCAGAGGCATCACCACTTCGAAATTCTCACTGATCGCCACGAGATGCTCGGTTTCGTTTGGCCGGAATGCTGAAGATCCCCAAAATGCGTTAAAATTTAAATGCGTATGTAAATATGGAAAGTTTGTACACGAGACATACTATTCTATGACGAAACGAAGTAACTTACGAGACAGAAACATCGAGCCCTCGTTGTTATTGAAACCAATCATCAAAGGAACTTGAATGCCCCTTTGCATCATCACCGACGGATGCTGCGGCATGAACGGATTTGGAGATTTGTCGTCTATACTTGGGAGAAATACTCCAAATTCGACGTGACGTTGCTGTAACATTCATTAAAGTATAAACAATATCTAAATTTTAGTTCGAAAGATAATTAGTGATAATAGTTGACAAAGGATTTTTGTAATTGACTATGTCTGTAATACAATTTTTCATGACAGTACAGTTTCTCGTTATCATATCACTCCTCTCTGTTCATCCCATACTAAGTCAACGTTCACGTACAGTTATTCTCATAAATATTACAGTAGTTACAAAATTGTCTCCTTACACATTTAATTACAATACGTTCATCAAAGTTATTGTTATGTAGTAGATTAATACATTTAATCTCCTATGCACATGTATGGAAATAAATCCTGTATTCATTATTTTTTGTACATGTTTTGTTACAACCAAGGCTGCAATAATATTTGGACAGTAGATATATCTTACAGTTTTATTCTCCTTAAGAAAATACAGGAAAGGATGAATCAGAATAAAGAGATAGAAGGAAGACCTACAAATGCAGAAAGATTGGGGAGATATAGATCTAACAGTGTAAGCAGTCTAGACGGACTCCTTAGAAGAAAAAGAAAGCGAGAGGTATCTGATGAAACAGGGGAAAAGGACAAGGAAGAAGAAATGGAGGCATTCAGAAAGAGCAGGATCATAGAAAGATCACCCAAGAAAGGATGAAAACATGATGGAGGAATTTATGAAAAAGATGATGTAAGGGCGGTTGTAGAAAATAATAGAAGAAAGTACTAGACACATAATAGAAAGGATGAGAGAAGAGTACAAAGAATAAATGATAAAGTGGGGGGAAGAGATACGAAGGGAGAGGGAGGAATGGAGAGCCAAAAGGGAAGAATTGGCGGGAAAAATAAGAGAACGGAAAGAATCACACAGTTGGAAAGGATGGTAGATAGAAGAGAGAGAGAGAGAGAGAGAAGAGAAAACTTATCATAAAGGGAACAGAATGGAAGGAAAGAGTAGGAGAAAAAGAAGTAGAAAACTTCTTAACCAAGCAACTGAAGGTTGAGGTTAAAGTCAATAAGGCTATCAAGATAGGTAGAGGGAAAGGAAAAGAAATGATACTGGCAGAACTGAGGAGCTGGGAAGAAAGAAGGGAGGTGATGTAAAGAAAGAAAACACGAAAAACAGGAATATGTATAGATGATCATTTGTCAAAAAAGAAGAGATTGGTACAAGAGAAACTCAGAGAGAGGGCGAGAGAGGAGAGAGCATAGGTAAGAACAGCGAAGGTAGGATATAGAAGAATGACAATAGGAGAAAAAAAGTTTGTGTGGGATGACAAAAGACAGGACGTAAAAGAGGAAAGAGGAGGTAGGTGGCGTTAAGAAGAGGGGGGGGGGAGTGAGAAAAGGGAAGAAAGCGGAAGATGCTAGGATATGTATATGGAATATAGCAGGAGTGGCAAGCAAGTGTGATGAGACATAGAAATATCTATTATCGCACGATGTGATAGGAATGGTGGAAACATGAACAGAAGAAAACACCTGAGAAAATATGAGTAAATACCTACAAAAAGGATAAGACTGGTTCTGTATCCCAGCGAAGAAAAAACATAAGAAAGGAAGAGCAAAAGGAAGAATTATAATGCCATTGAGGAAGGGAATGGGAAAGGTAGAAATGATAAAGGTGGATGATGGAATTCTGAAGCTAAGCTGGAAGAGAGATGAAAGGAGATGGAAGATTTACATTGTATACTGTCAAGAAATAAAGGACAGGCTGAAGAAGATAGAAGACGAGATTGAGGGAGAGAGGGAGAACTGTATAGTGTTGGCAGGAAACTTTAACGCTCGAACGGGAGAGGAAGGAGGCCCGATAGAGGAAATTGGAGAAAATAGTCGAAGATCGAACAACAAAGAGATAAACGAAGAGGGCAAGGTCTTATTGGATAAAATAGCATAGCTAGGAATGATGATGGAAAATGGATTCAGAGAAGAAACAGGAGGGTGGACGTACATTGGAGAAAAAGAAACATCAGTAATTGATTACGTGGTAACGAATGATAAGGCACATAAAGATATATGCAACCTGAAAGAAGGGGCTAGGACGGAATCGGATCACTTACCTATAGAGTTTACGATAAGAGGGATGAAGGGGAGGAAAGAAACAACTAACAAGGAAAAAGAAGATGAGAGAGAAGTAATAAAGTGCATATGATCATAGGAGGGGATTGAACACTATCACAGTAACTGTAGAGGATGGAACAGGACTATGGGAGGGACAGAGGAGGGTTAGAAAGAGATAAAGGAGAAAGTGCATGGAGCAATCTTGAAAGAGGAGAAGAAGATTAGAAGGTGGAGAAGAAGAGTAGAGTATGGGTGAGAGGAAATGGCATAGCAAAGCATGGAGGGAAAAGAAACGAGAACTCAGGAGGCAAAGAAAGGCAAGGTGAAGAGAGAGGTGTTTATAAAAGAAACAAAAGAATACAGAAGATGGTGTAAAGAAGAAAAGATAAAAATGGAAGAGGAAGAAGAACTAAAGATAAGAAATATAAAGACTGAGGCGGAAGTGTGGATATATATTAACAAATACAGAAAGGGAAGAACAAGGATAGATGAAAACATATTGTTTGAAGATCAATTAAATTTATTAAAAACGGTTTAAGAACATTGCTCGGCCGTTAGGAATTCTTTAATTCGCGTGTGAAAAAGTCGCCGGCTATAGCCGACTGAGTCACCGCGAGTAGAAAAAATGATCAACACCGCCTGCCTAGCCGGTTCGGTAGACGCCAGTACACATAGAATATACGAAAGAATATTCGTCGATTCCGCCGCTAACTGGGGAATCTCGTCTTCCTGGTGAGCTAGAGCCGTGACCCCTTGTCGGCAGTTGACTGTCAAGGAGTACGCATCGTCTAAGACGCCTTTTCGTCTATAATCGATAATTAGCTCCACAACGGAATTTATGTATGCATTTTATTCTTTGCTAGCTTCCTGATTTCGAGATTCTTCAATCAGAGCCAGAGTCACGCAACAAATTCCCTTCCTTCTTTTATTCCGAGCGAAAGATTCTCTTTTGCATTCGGTATTATGATGGTTAAAGGAATTTGGCAAAGCAAATTAATACTAAACCCTTTATTATACAAAAAAGAAAAATACAGTCGTGCTTGGGACGAACATGTGCACTGGACAAGTGCTAGCTCGAGACTAAGAAAATTACATGTAGATCAGGGGTCTCAGAATTTATCCCTCGGCCGGAAAGTGGGAACGACGCGACCATGGTGGGGACTGGTACTTAGTACTTGATAGGTTCGCTTCGCGAAGGCGCATGAAGAAAATAGTAGTGGGGATCGAAATACGGGCGAAAAAGAGGGGAAACGAGCCGTGCGGGATAAATTCTGAGACCCCTGATATAGATATAGAAGACGAACTTGAGGTGGCAGCACTTAGCTTAACAATCTACAGCATATAATAGTACAGGTTACATAAATACTTTAACACCACCCCTTAAACTGTACTACCGAATATATATATAGTATCATGTACAAAGTCCGATTTTACTACACATATCCTTGAATTTAACTGAGTTTAGCGGCTTTGTAAATAGATCACCTAACTGATCCTCAGAACGTACATGCTCAATACTAATTTCACCTTTCTGATACAATTCGCGAACATAGTAGTAACGAACTTCTATATGTTTGGTTCTTTTGTGAAACTCGTGGTTTTTCGTTAATTTTATTGCACTAGCGTTGTCAATAAATAGCACCGGTACTCTTTTGTCATCCCTGACCTCGTTTAAAAGTCTCTTAAGCCACACAAGTTCCTTAGCACCTTCACTTGCGGCAACGAACTCTGCTTCCGTAGTTGAGAGAGCAACTGACTTCTGTAACTGAGAAGTCCATGAGACTGCTGTTCCACCAATAAATGAAATAAATCCATTAGTCGATCTTCGTGTGCTTAAGTCACCGGCAAAGTCTGCATGTGAATAGGCGCAAAGCTCACCACTTGCAAACTTATAATTTAGGCCAAAATCAATGGTGCCACGTAAATACCTAAATATACGTTTAACAGATAACCAATCTAGGATCTTTGGTTCAGCCATTGATCTAGCAGCCCTTGATACTGCATAAGCGATATCAGGGCGAGTGGCACATGCTAAATACATCAGGGACCCTACTGCTGAACGATACGGAATAGAGCTATCAAGAGCACCATTTTCTTCCTTATCCGTATGATTTTCTGCAGGTGTTTTTGATGAATTACAATCAGCCATACCAAAGCGCTGCAGAATCTTTTCAACATAAGCTCTTTGTGATAAGAAGTATCCATTTTCACGCTGCTGAATTTGCATGCCTAAAAACGAGTCTAGTGATCCTATGGTGATTTTAAATTCCAAAGTCAGTAGTTTTAGAAATAAATCAATTTCTTCTTGATCAGATCCGACTATTAAACCATCATCAACGTAAATTGCAACAATTATCAATTTTCCCGATTTAGACAGTCGAATGTAGATACATGGGTCAGCTATTGATTGTGTGAATCCATTTTCAATCATAAACGAGTGAAACTTGTTATTCCAGCATCGTGGGGATTGTTTTAGTCCATAAATTGATCTTTTCACACGACATACTCGACGAGATCCATCGTCAAACCCCTGCGGTTGTGACATATAGATCTCTGCATCTATCTTACCGTAAAGAAAAGCGGTTTTGAATGAGAATGTTCGAGGCACTGGTAGAAAGTATAGCACTGTATGGGGCGGAAATCTGGGGATGGAAGAAAGAGGAAAAGTTGGAAAGACTAAAGAGAAAATATATTAAATGGATACTTGGGTTGGAGAAGCAAACGGCAAACTATGTAGTAACGGAGAGAAATAAATGAAAAAGTACTAATAAGAGCAATGAAATTTGAGGAGAAAAATAGGAGAAACGGAATAAATCTGATAAAAGAGTGTGTTAGAACAGTGAATAGAAGAAACAGAGTAGGGGAGGATAACAAATGGCTGGAGGATAGAGAGCACACGATAGAGGAATATGATCTAAAAGAAGAAAGACATTATAATTCAGAAAGTGAAGAGGAAGACTAGAGGAATGTTTTGGAAAGGCAGAAAGAAAAAGTTAGAGTGGCAACGAGAAGAGAGAGAGAAGAAAAATTTGCGGCGTCAAGAATGACTACCTAATCTGGAGGACAAATGAAATCCCAATGTGGGAAGACGTACTTCTCGCTCACAAAAACCTTGAGAGTTCTACATGAGTTAGACAACAATTAGTTTGGCAAGAAGCTAATACTCAATTTGAAACAAAAGTTCTTCTATCAATAGTACATTATGCTGGCGGATGATTAATAGTATGGAGGTGTATGTCCGCTACTGGGATAGAACTAATTTTTGTTGATGATAATTGTCTTAGATAAAAGTAAATATTGGAACATATTCAATGAAAATTGAACACAAAGTGCAGTAGAAATGGGCACAGATTTCATCAAGGCAATGATCCGAAGCACAAATGTTGGGTTGCACAAGAATATTATATACATAGCTGTCCTAAAGTGCTACATCTTGCTACAATTACCGAATCTAAATTCCATCGAAAACTTATGGGATTCACTATATCGTAACATTAAAAAGACACCGATAAAACAAATAAAATATTAAGAACTCGTATAACAGTAGAATAGTAATAAATAACGCAAAATTATTTGATCCAAATAATTGCTGTTTGCTCAGTCGTTTATTTGTAGTAATTCAACGATAGGTGTACCCAACAAAACATCACAGAAATGCTGTAATTCATTTTATGAATAAATAATAATAAGGTATTGTTAAATGTCCGGATATTTTTGAAATGACGAAATTGGGCTCATTTTTCGTAATAAGTAAACATGTATAAAACAATAAAGAATGAAGGATATATTTTCATACATAGTATAGTATACGTGGAGGAAGTGCATTATTCAACAAGAGTAAATCTGATAAATGTATTATAACTAACAATGTAAAGCGATAGTTCTCAGCTACTACAACGTCCGAATATTTATAGGAATTACTGTACACATATATCGAGCTATGTTTATTAAATAGTTGCAGTCTCTTTATTAATGAGAAATGACAATGTGTTCATAAACTAGCATTAAATTACCCTATTAGAAAGTATTGTTCTGCAACATTTTTTGCTTAAGTTTTTGTTGAGCTTTGATGATAATCCAGTTAATCAATATAGATATACAGGTTGTTTTAGACCATCCGTTCACTTCTATTAAAATGGTGGAGAGTGATTTTTATTGAAAGTCTAAAAGATTTTCTTAACTAATACGAGTATGCTGTGTTGCAGAAGAGCAGAATTAAAAGTGTGTGCATACACCTTGTGCAAACTCGTAATTAAAGTACTGGTGTATACACACCTTTAATTCTGCTCTTCTACACTATTAAACGTTGGTAGTTGCAATTTCCGGTACTAATCAGAAATGGGATTTTCAGGCCGAAAGTTGTTTTAGCAGGTACTTATTTTTTATTCGGATTGTATGCAAAAAAATATAAAAGTTTCGTCTGAAATATTTTTCTCGAAAATGCCTCCATTGGACGAAAAATGATTTCTAATGTATGAATTCACCTTTTTCAGATTCAAGATGTAATTTTTAATAACGAATTTGCACAATTTACAGGCCAAATATTAAAGAATAATACCTTCCAATAAATGAATTAATAATCAAATTCACAGAAATAAACAAAGGAATAACAAGGATTCATTTTAGAAATAAATAGGTATTTCATATGAGTTAACATAACTTGAAAAACGAACGTACAATGAAAAATATTTAACATTCTTGTTCAAATGGGCTAACATTCTGAGAGTTTATATAAAAATAATATAATAATAATAAAATCCAATATCATGGGTGTAATAACGAGTGCAAGAATTTCATAAGACTTCTTGTCAATCACCTTTTGATCATCTTAATTAACGTATATTTAAATAATTTGCCTAAAGTAGAAGTCATGTTATGCAAAGTGAAATCATTTTATTTAGATGGAAAGAGCGATCTTGGATTATACATTTGAAGTTTAAATGAATTCTTATTTATTTCAATTAAATTAGTAATGCAAAATATTTGAAAAAATTAAAAACTTGTCTTTGGTCTCATCGATATTTTTTCTGTATCTGGGATTTTTTTAATCGCTTCCTCAACGCTCCTGTTTTTTAAACTTTACTTTCTTTGACATATCTTATCGATATCGTCCAATCGCATCTGCATTGTCCATTATGCAAGATAAACTTTCTTTAACTAAATTTATATTCCTTCTCCACGTCAAGTTTCCATTAAAAATGCATGGACTTTTTTGATACATTCTTCAAAATATTTCGATTGGATATAGAAGTTGATCAGAAAATTGTAATCTCTACTGACTAATTGAAGACAAGTAAAATGGAATTTGGTTGGAAGTGCATCTTTGCTCGAATCTCATGCATCGACTTACCAATGGTGTCAAAAATTCCCTTTCGATGGCAACGAGCTTCCTCGCGTCTATCGTCTTTAGGAATTCGACGACGACCTCGGGTTCAATTGAATGCTCGCCAAGTTTCGCGGCAAGTTGGTACACACGTTCCTTGGGACCCATGGTTGCGAGAGCCCACGAATTAACCGCTACTCCGCTCTGCGCGATTGCCTTGTGGAACAATCCTATGGACACACAACGTCGTAGAACAGAATTTTGGATTTCTAGTTGACGAACCAAATAACCTTAGTTATTAGCCTTAATGACGCAAACGTAACGAGCGAGACATTGTGCTCATAGAATGCATAATGAAACATGCTCGGCTATTTAGAAAGTCGAATCGACGTAACAAGCTGGAATATCACTTGACAGGAATTTTTAATCGTTAGACTGTAGAATAATGTATCTAAAGTGTGAATCTAGAATTCTAGAAATCAATCTCTTCTTTTTAAGAATAATAATATGCATTTCATTTTTGTTCTGCA
>NW_017178326.1:14420-18071 GCF_001652005.2 Ceratina calcarata
AAGAGGAACCATTATGGAAACCGCAAGCAAAAGAGAGAAAGTGAGTGCAAAAGGTACATCGTATGAGAATGAAAAGGGGTTAAGAAAGGTAGTAGTAGAAGGGAATCCGATAGATTTAGTAGATATGAAATAATGGACAAAAGTAAAGTAAATATAAAGAACGCAGCACAAATTGGGAACAAACAGTCATGCCAGACATGTATAGAGAAGACAGACGAGAGAGAGATCAAAATATTTGAAAATGAAGATACAAAGGAATATGTAATGGAATTTGTAGCAAGAAATTCCAGATTGAATAATAATATGGGGCAAAATGCCATCAATTTCTACAGATAATTAAATGAGTTTAAGGAACATTTGATAACTGTTAAACTGGCTAACAAATTTAAAGCAGAGATATCATTATCGAATAGAAAAACAACGAATGAAATTATCCAAAAATATAAAATATCGTGAAGATATTGAACCATACGTTCCAAGAATAATGGAAGAAAGATCTCCGATTGGAATGGCCCATTAGAAGAACTGATAGAAGAGATTGGACAAGGACAAATACGTTTTGAAAGGTTGAAAAAGTGCACAGTTAAAAACGGTAAAATGGAGGATGGATAGTGGGACAAACTATTCTGGCCTTTCGAGGATCTCCACTCTCTATCCATGAAGATAATACTTGGCGGAGGTATAGTTTGCAATAGTAAAACCTTACATAAGAAATATCAAGCAATGCTACAAATGTATGAAATTTGATCATATACAAAAATTTTGCAAATCAGCATGAGAAGATATCAAAGTTGTGGTGAACGAATGCACGGAGATTGTAACAGACCCATAAAACGTTTTAATTGCAAGGGGGAAACATAGAGCTCTAGATAGAGATTGGTTATTAGTTAGACCTATAACATTCATATCCTGTTAGGAGAACTATTTCAGAAAATAGAAAAAGTAGGTTAGAAATCTGGGCGGAAATTAATAAAACGTTTGATGAATTACAAAGTAGTTTCAGGTTCAGGTTTACATACAATAATGTTTATTCGTTGATAGCAAACGTACAATAGAATTTAGTAAAGAATAAGATGATATACGGTGCCTTTTTAATCTTAAAAGGAACATACGAGAACGTAGATCATAATTAATCTGATCAAATCTGATTAAAAAATTGGTCAGTTTAGAATGTACAAAAGAATCATTAAATTTGTTGCTGGATGCTTGCGGGACAAATAGAAAGATCATCTATAGAATACCAAATGGGGAAAATGTGACTATAAACAACAATACAGGGGTTCCACAAGGAGCTTTAATTAGCCCTTTCTTATGTAATTTATACGTTATAGATTTAGGCTACGTAAAAAACAGATATGGAAGGCAAATCAGGATTTTCCAATATGTCGATGATATCGTAATGACAAGTACTGATGAGGAAGAATCCATGCTCAAGAACAGGTTAAAATTGGCTATAGAGATGATAGGGCATTGTCTGGAAGACAGAAATTTATCTCTGGTAAAAGAAAAAACTCAAGTCATCAAATTCGGAGGGAAAAGAAAGTGAAGGTTGTAGATCAGGAGATAGAATCCATGGAAGTGTGGCGCGTTGGTCACCTACGCTCTCGCCCGCGGAGAGTATGCGAACCCCGAGTCATATTTCTCGCGAGTCGGCCTCGGACATTTCCGTGACGAGTCGCTCGTGTACGGGAGCTGCCCGCCTGGCGCCACGAGCGGAGGAGTTAGTTCCGTTCTTCCGGCCGGACTTTTGAGAGGCTAGTTTTCGCAAATGCATATGGTTAAGAAAGATTAATAAAAGTATTTATCAAGTTCGCGACGAACATAACCGACTTATCATTTCACGTCGACCCTCACGCCAAAATAGTACTAAAGTTTTTAGGCAATCATATAGATAAAAACTTGAATTTTGAAAAATACATAGAAGAGATTAAAAGGAAACTAAACATAATAAATCTTCTAAATAAATTCAAGTTTGGGATGTAATGCTCCTTAGGTTTACTGTTAATGCAAGCACTGATAATCTCAGTCTCGGGCTATGGCCTATCGCTATACCTTCCCTATTTAACGGTTAAAATTCATGATAAACTCATAGAAAGTATAAGAAAAATTTAATCAGAAGCGCACAGGAAAAGAACGAAGTGTCTATCTGCTTGAGACCGCGAAGATTGGCAGTCAAGGAAAGAGACCTCCTGGACAAACAGATTGATGAGTGATTACGCGACAGAATCATACAGCCAAGTAAGAGCAAAAACTCAAGGCCAGTGTAATAGTACATAAAAAAGAGTACCTAAAAATACCGCGTATGCATCGATTATAGACAGTTAAATGTACAAATACAAAATAAATGTTATCATCGGATAAATTAACATTTTTTAAATCGTTTACTGTTCACGTATGTTATCTATTTATGTTTTAGTTAGTAATAGATCCGATTTGCGTCGTTGAAACGTTCTTAGTAGAAACGATTAGTATCGGAATGTTTAGAGGGACGGGACGTGTCGCGTTAGTTCTAACCTAACAGTTCGCAGGGCACTTGAAACGTAGCAGACAAGTGGTGCATCTTGCGTAGAAAAGTACGGGAGTTTTCTCGCGAGTGACCGATTTGGATTATTCGTTAACACGTGTCATACATAGTTAATACGTGTTATACACAAAAATCATATAACAATTGACGTTCTGAACGTCCGGACGCTTCCCTGAACGGAAGACTCCGCGGAACCTGATTTCCCAATCATCCACGCGCTCAATCTCCGTATATACGATATCATCCTTACCACACGCGACACACTCACACATCCAACTTATTTCAATTCACATTTCCAAGGGTTTTTTATGTCTTTAGGCTCTTTCTCTTCACCGATTAATAACAAGGGTTTTTGAGCCTTTGGGTTTTTTTCCCTTGTATAGATTTTAAATAAACAATCATTTCAATTCTCCGTAAACTTGATTTGTTATTTAACAGACTGACTTCTATCCAAATATTCTCTTGAAACGTTTAATAAATAAAGTCCTTTCCGGTTCTTTACAGTGTCTTATCTTTCTCGAGTGTTTTGGGAATTCGAAACCCAAAACCATGAGAAGAACGAGCTCCAACGAACCGATGTCGAGTGGACACCATTCACATTCGAACATCCGACGTGGTAACTTCGGAGCTAAACGAGTCCATTCCTCAAAGGAAAAATTGAAAAAAGATAGGAGCTTTTATGTTGAAGGTTTCGAAAATACAATGATTCATGCTATGATGAACTGTGATGAATCCAATTTGTCCAAAACATGTGAATTACTCTTATTCTGCGCTAAGCTCAGGTTCAAGGGGCACAACTGTGTTTAACCCTTCATCACAAACCATATCAAAGTAAAGTGAAAATCAAGAGTGACAAAATTACGTTTAGGACTTTAAAATTACCTATTACAAATAAAAAGTTGGCGTTTCTGCCTTTAAATCAGACAATCCGACTTGTTTTACTGTACTTGGAAGTTCGAAATCTTTTGAAATTATGTTAGATCATGTAGATTCCCATGTTTCTATTGACATACACTAACATGTATATATGTGTGAGTGTGCGCGAAGGTATCGCGACAATTTCGTGCGGCACTCACTCCCATGTAACCGTTCTCACCAAGAGCAGTACAGCTCAGTGCTGTTAAGAC
>NW_017178326.1:18600-21233 GCF_001652005.2 Ceratina calcarata
GCACTGATAATCTCAGTCTCGGGCTATGGCCTATCGCTATACCTTCCCTATTTAACGGTTAAAATTCATGATAAACTCATAGAAAGTATAAGAAAAATTTAATCAGAAGCGCACAGGAAAAGAACGAAGTGTCTATCTGCTTGAGACCGCGAAGATTGGCAGTCAAGGAAAGAGACCTCCTGGACAAACAGATTGATGAGTGATTACGCGACAGAATCATACAGCCAAGTAAGAGCAAAAACTCAAGGCCAGTGTAATAGTACATAAAAAAGAGTACCTAAAAATACCGCGTATGCATCGATTATAGACAGTTAAATGTACAAATACAAAATAAATGTTATCATCGGATAAATTAACATTTTTTAAATCGTTTAACNGTACCGAGCCTGCTCGACAAACTCTCCATTGTCTAGAAGAGAGGTTGATAAAAGAAGAAAGGAAAATCTCTGAAATGGAGGATAATAACGTTAGTGCACTCATCTCGACCGTTAACAAATCGTCGACGAATTTTAAACATAAACAGAGAGTGAGGTGTTTCAATTGTAACGGTCAAGGACATATCGCGCGACAATGTAGAAAGCCGAGACGTTCTTCATATCATCAACAACAAGGTCACGAGAATAAACGAGGTAAATCTAATACGCATCAGAACTCGTTGAGTTCGAAATTCACGGGCGCGTTTATAACTACAATAACGGGTGACTTCGAAAATATCGAAGCCAATGCTACCTCGTTGATACGTGAGCGACTAAACACCGTCGATGTTAAGGATATGTGGCTTACTGATAGCATGTTAAGGATATGTGGCTTACTGCACACATGACGCCTCGTCGCGAATGGTTCGTCGACTATACAAGTATCGACGATTGCAATATCTATCTAGGAGACAATTCTTCATGCGAAGCAGTTGGTAGAGGTACCATCCTCATTAAACGTCTAGTAAATGGACATTGGCTTGACGGTAGATTGGAAAATGTTTTACATGTACCATCCTTTAAAAAGAACCTGTTTTCTACCAATGTATCCACAAAGAATGGGATGAGAGTTGTTTTTGAAGATGAAGATGTCAAAATCGAAACCAAGGATACAAGGGAAATTGTCGTAGAGGGCACGAGATGTTTTAATCACATATGTTGTTTATATTTTAAGGTTGTAATCGAGGAAGCCAATATAGGAAGCAGTAGCTTACAAGTGCTGCATGAGAATCTTGGACACGTCAATCAAAGGACTTTGAAAAATATGATGAAGAACAAAGTTATAGAAGGGGCCGACGACGTCGTAGACGATAATATATCATGCGAAGGATGCATATATGACAAGATACATCGGCTTCCATACCAGAGTAACCAAGGACACGAATATGATGTCGGCGAATGCATATATACTGACCTATGCGGACCAATGTCAAAGTCATTACGTAATTCAAAGTTTTTCATGTTATTAAAGGATAAACGATCAGGTTTTCGTCATATTTACTTTCTTAAACATAAAAATGAGGCATTGGATTGTTTCAAGAAGTATTATAAATATACGCGTTAAACAGGACTACGTCTGTAAATAACAAGAATATTACTCCTTATGAAATGTGGTATCAAAGGAAACCAAATGTACGCCATATGCGACCATTTGGCACTAAAGCATTTGTCTTGATTCCAAATATTAAAAGATCGGAGTTCGATGCGTCAGCCGATAAAGTTTTTGTTGTTGGTTATGATCAGGATTCTTGCAATTACAGATTGTTTAATTTAGAGAAAAAGAAAGTCATCGTGGCTCGAGATGTAACCTTTAAAGAACAATCGAGTAAGGAGTGCAATGACATAATCATACCGATTACAACGGAAGCTAAAGCCATTCAAACTGATACTGCCTCTACCCATAAAGAAAAACTCATTGAAATGTGTGAGCATGACAATGTCGAGGGTCATGATGCTGAAGATGAAGATATGGAGGGTGTCCAAATAGATCACAATGTAATAGCTGTTGATCCTCCAACCAAGAAAAGGGCCAGTAAGAGAAAACTTGATGAAACTCTGACTTTAGGTTCTAGATTACGCGACAGAGATAAGATAAAGAGGCCGAAGAGATATGAATGAATGAGATATGATATGAACCGATTGATTATCAAGATGCAAGAAATAGTCCAGAAGCCAAGTTTTGGGAACAAGCAATTGAAGAAGAACTTGAGTCACATCGGCAGAACAACACCTGGGAGATCGTTGATCGACCTGAGAACGTTCCACTCTTGGACACAAAATGGGTTTTTAAGATAAAAATGGACTCTGCCGGAAATGTCAAACGATTCAAGGCGAGGTTATGTAGTCGTGGCTACAAGCAAAGGAAAGGAATTGATTACAATTACACCTTTGCACCTGTTACTAAATATGAGTCAATCCGAATCCTTTTTGCGATTGCCGCTCAACTGGACTTAGAGATTGTTCAATTTGATATAAAAACAGCGTTTTTATACGGCATACTAGAGGAGGAACTGTATATGAAAATTCCTGAAGGCTTGGAAGTACAAGATGAAGAGAACAAAGCCTGTAAGTTAATAAAATCTCTTTCCGGTCTGAAACAATCATCGAAATGTTGGAACACGCGTTTTACTACTTTTCTTTGTAAATATGGTTTTAAAA
>NW_017178327.1:0-698 GCF_001652005.2 Ceratina calcarata
ACATGGAAATGTGATGTCTCCTGGATAATAATAATACGTAAATTCTGCGTGGAGGATCGTGACATCTTCCGGAAGACAAAACCTGTCTCTGTCACCTAAGCAGAATAAAATTATTTCAATAAAATATAACGTGATTGCGTAATGAATATAATTTCGTCAATAACATACATGCGTCACGAATATACTCCATACAATATTAATAATAATTCACATAATGTTATACATACTACAAAATGCGAACTGTAATGATTGTACGAAGTATAAACAATTTATATGACCCTGTTACGATTAAACATTTCGTTCGTGGTGTCTGCTTTAAGAAAGTAAACTATACTATGATTACGCTTCGACTATGCTGCGACTGTACTCGGGATTAATTACACATAAATTACTATTCATTCGTTTTACGACTGCTGTTAAAAAAGTTTCTCGCAGCAAGATTTCACATTAATGCTAAATTAAGTAGCACACATACGACGTGGTAACAACATAACGCATGAAGCAACGAAATTTCTCAAACATGTTTCGAGTAGTGTTCATGATGCGCTATTAATGTAAATGTACTACAACTATTTATAATCTGTACCTGCTGCATGTTTCTTCCTTGTTTGAGCTGTGCAATTATTAAACGAATTAATTATTTACATTATAAGAGCGCTTCAGCGATCATTTTTTTCTTTACAAAAAAAAAAAAAAAC
>NW_017178328.1:0-698 GCF_001652005.2 Ceratina calcarata
GATTAAAATAATTTTCAAAACGATTTTATCATATTCATTCCAGTACCCAACCTCCAGTTTCTCAGTTAGAAGTGTTTATGCTTAGAACCTCGTAAGAAGGAAGCTATAGCTATAATGAAATTTGTCCGTTCACCTGGACGAGAAAGAACTTTAATAAAGCTCCTGCAGACCCCCCCAGGGGTTGATGTCGTATAATGGGGTGTCCGTGTTCGGTATCGTTATAATGGTATCCCTCTCTCTCTCTCTCTCTCTCTCTCTCTCTCTCTCTCTCTCTGTCGTTCGGCGTTGACAATAGGTCGGCCAGGTCAAGTGTGCGTATACTAATCATGTTCCTGGTCAGGGCCGCGGAGGGCCCGGGAATGTACCGAGGAAATGCGAACTATGCGCCGTCCATAATGCTCCTCTCACACTTTCGACCAGATGCCACGGGACAGTCGTCCTATGACCCTCGCCCAGGGCGATGTCGTGTCGACGCCGTCAAAGGGAAACGAGGGAAACTAGTCAGGTGTCGTGTTAAAAGTTCTTTCACGATTTCTCGGACTCTTAGGGGAATTCGATCGTTATTGGCGAGTCAGCAAGTAAATCTACTCAAGGGTTTCTTTCACGCAAATACTTCGCAATTGCAGAGCATGAAAAAATATTTGTTTTCGACGATTGAGAGTTTTAAGGGTAGAAACCACCCTTTAAATATATTAATC
>NW_017178329.1:0-698 GCF_001652005.2 Ceratina calcarata
TGCAGTTAAACAAGCAAATGGTGATAAGATAAAAACAAATATATTATATAGTTCATTAGTTACACAGTAACGTTCCGATTCAAAGAGAATACCTTAAATCAGTTCTGTTCTAACGTTTATTGAACTATTGTTAATCTATGATCAACGTAAAGGGAATCGGCGTCGCGTCTCAGGGGTTGATCCCCCTGGGTCGAGGAGGAATCTTATATCACGGGCTGCATAAAACGCGGGTCGAGTCGTTGAATTTCGCGGACGACTCTCGACGGAATGACGCGTCGTTCCGAAGGGCGTTTCGACAGGAACGAATGGCTGTGCGGCCTGCAAGCGGCTATTGAATTTCAAGCGTCGCGCCGCCGGTTCTCGACCCTCCGACCTCGTCTGCCGATTTTGACCGATCTGAAATTTTCCCGCGAAACGAGAACGAGTGGATTTTCCGAACAGGATTAATTTCCTTTAATCTCTTTCCCTCGAGCCGTCTGTATTTCCCTGAAATTTTTCCAAGTTCCCTCGGTTTTATTTCAATGCGAGTTCCACTGCTTTAGAGTTTAATAAATTAGTGCGCCGGTTCTTCGCGGTCGTACATTGATTTGAAATTCGATGTGAAAACTTCCAATCTAAACTTACATTAAAATAGAGAACCACAATTAGTAATTGGTATCATTAGAAATTTTATTCTTATTATAAATTTTATTAGAATT
>NW_017178330.1:0-698 GCF_001652005.2 Ceratina calcarata
TTACATTATATTATATATCATTGTTTAAAGATCAGTATTTTATAATTAAGAAACAAGGTTTACGAAGATTACTCGGCCTTGTAATATCGACTTTCTAATCGAGAATTAAATTTAAATTCGACCGTGCATAAGAAAGTGCGCAATGTTTCTTATATCGATGAGTCAACGCAAGCCGTAGAAAAAATAACAACAACGTCTGCCGGCCGGAATCACCAGTAACGAGAATTTGCATTTGAATTCTCGGAACAGGTGACTTAGACAACGAACGAGCTCCAGCATACAGCCATAGTAGCTGTGCGTTGCAAGGTGTGTGCTGCGAGCACTGTTTCGGCATACCGAAAACCAGTGCGGAAAAATGAAGGCAGCAGGGAAAAGAGCATTCTCTTTCATATAATCATACACAGTCCGCGGCTGATAATCAGCCGTTCAACTTTAAATTAATTCCATTGTTTGGTCTTTCATTTGTTTACAGGGACAGACGTTAAACGAACGGTCGTCGCGGCCTCAGCAATTTTAAATACAACGTTCAAATGAAAACAAAGTTTTTCTTGTGTAAAGAATTTCAACAATCGCCTGCATTTCTTTTTCCGGAACCAGCAATATTTTGTTTAGGCTAAGTATCATAACAAATATATTGTTTTAGTATATATGATTTATATTTATTCTTTCCCATATGTAGTTATTGGCAGTTTAATTGC
>NW_017178331.1:0-699 GCF_001652005.2 Ceratina calcarata
TGCAACTTGCTGGTGTTCTCAGCGTAAACCTATCTCGCAGTGTGTGAGGGGTACTGCTGCCGCTCGGCTATTGAGGTGTGCCAGTAGATTGATCCTGTGTCCTAACACTGGTACCATCCTGTTGCTCCCGTGCTTCTCCGACTGCTACGTCCTCGACATCGTTGTCAGGATCGTCGTCTTCACGTTCACCAGTCAGCTGCTCGTCTTCATTGGATAGTGGTAGTGTCTTGACTTCCATGTCACGCTCGGCTGGAGCAAGTTCGGCTGCCTGCTCACCAAAGAATACATGTCTGTGTACAGAAATGGAGTTAGTATCTGGATTATAGAGCCTGTAATTTGGAGACTCATTATCGTATCCAACTANGATCCAAAAACCCTCATATGCCCAAGTTTCGGTTTGTTGCCTATCCAATCTTCAAATGGAGTTTGGCTTCCGCCCGTCCCGACCATACTGTCCGATTCAATATATAAACTGCGGTGGCTACCGCCTCAGCCAACAGTTCCTTAGGGAGCTTCTTCGCATGAAGCATGGTTCGAGCTGACTCGACTATCGTACGGTTGTCTGTCTCTGTAACTCCATTTTGCTCGAGAGTATATGGAGCTGTTGTTTCTAGAGTAATCCCTTTCTCCTTGAGATAGGATATCATCTTACAATTCTGACACACCTTCCCATTGTCTGCACGTAATGTTTCATTGTAC
>NW_017178332.1:0-698 GCF_001652005.2 Ceratina calcarata
AATGTTCTTTGCATGCAAATATCGTTAAAGGAATGCGCGAAATGTTCCTTGTCTGTTTTCCTGTTCACCGCTTCGCGGCTGGGAATTATTCAAAACCGAGCTCGGTTCATCGGATCCCGAAATCCCGGCTGGAAGCTTTCCCTTCGACATTCCACGGAGCGTTTGGCGAACGTCCAACGATCTTTCTCTCTCTCTCTTCATTTCCGTCAGACAGGGAAGTTCTCCAGGGGACAATGCACGAGAGAATTTTCCAGTCGCCGCGACAGGAAGGGGCAGAATTTCTTTTAATAGATCATCCCTGAACTGAACCGAGAAAATTTCATGCCTTTCCTGGCTAACTTCGTCCTGCCAGAGATTAATAGAATCGAGGAAATTCGATCAAGTACGTCTGAAGTCGAAGTTGGAGAAAACTTTGCAAGTGGAAGCTTTGGAGTGTAATATTAGTCATATGATTCAAGGCTGCGTTAGACTAAGATCGTAGACTTTACGTTTGCTGATTCTATGTTTGGTATTAGAGAAGCACTTGAAGAATTGATAATTTCAAAATGTAGTTAGACTGCCAGTTTAAAATCATTCTGTATCAGAAATATTAACATTAAATACTAACAC
Organism: Ceratina calcarata; assembly: GCF_001652005.2. Classification (NCBI taxonomy): domain Eukaryota; kingdom Metazoa; phylum Arthropoda; class Insecta; order Hymenoptera; family Apidae; genus Ceratina; species Ceratina calcarata. The sequence continues at coordinate 610 of NW_017178332.1, forward strand.
ATTATGACTCTAAACATTGTGAAATTTTATTGTTTAATGTAAATATGTAAATTCATTATTAATTAATTCATTTCTTTTACACAAAATAT
>NW_017178333.1:0-698 GCF_001652005.2 Ceratina calcarata
ACACATTTTTTTATATAAATGACAGAGAAATGAAGAAATGACTCTTCTTAAACTCGTTCTTTAAAACCTGCATTCTTTGCTACTGCCTTTCCTATTCTGTTTGCTTTCATTGTTCAAAGCACAAAATTTGTATTCCAATCATAACTAAATAAATCCAGTTTAATTATGACACACACTTTTTTATACCTAAATGAGAGAGAAGTGAAGAATTGACTATCCTTCAACTCGCCCAGACAATCGTGAAAGCAATCTCTCCGAATGATCTTTCACTCTCTCAGCCGTGATGGACAAGGTCACAGTGCGATCAAAGGATGCTTTAAATTCGTTCGGGTGTTACGCAATAATCCTTCGAAGCGATTTTACTGATCTCTTTTCCATCGTTGCTTTTACGCGTGATTGTGAAACGACGTGAATAATGAATTAACTGGACGTATCATCCCTGTTGGCGCCTGACAAAAACTCTCGTTTCGACATGCCTATTCGCGAGCAATCAGCATCGGGAATCGAGACGCGAGCCGTGAAATAAATGTCTTGAGGCCTGCGTAAGCTCACCGCCAAAAAAACTCTACTTTCGTCTAATAATTTATTTATGCGATTGCAAATTATTTTATTGTCGATCAGGGAGCGTTCTAATGATTTGCACATTTTTCGCCACTTTCTCCGTTCGAGACGATTGGCCTTTCGGTAAAAATTGCAAC
>NW_017178334.1:0-698 GCF_001652005.2 Ceratina calcarata
CGTCGCGCATCGCTCAATGGGATACAGAGGGTCGCGAGGAGTCGAATCAATCTGCTTCACATAAATTGTCAAAATCAACTCAGGGCAAAACGAATAAACCGATTAGAACCTTAACAACAACTACTTCGGCGAAATGCCCAGTGTGCTCCGAAGAAATACATCCATTATACAAATGCCAAAAATTTCATGCTTTAACTGTACCAAAACGAATCAAAGCAATCAAGGACGTATCTTTATGCTTGAACTGCCTTCGTTCACACGGTTCTAAAGAGTGCAAGCTCGGTAACTGTCTTCGTTGCAACGGTCGACATAATACCTTGCTTCATCAAGATTCTGAAACGGTATCGTCAAAAACGCAAGAATGACTCGAGGCACCCGCAGGAATGAAAATTATTCGTACATCGTCAACCGACACATCGAAGTGTAATTTAATGATAGATGAACGAAATAAAGCATCAGAGCAAGAGCAACATAATTTCGAACGACAAACATCATTAACTTCAAACATTACAAGACATGAGNTTATTAGACACTTGTTCTACGGCGAATTTTATCACAGAAAATTTAGCCACGGCACTGCGTTTACCAAAAAAGAAATTATCCATTCCTGTGGGAGCGTTAAATGCATTAACAACGACAACCAAACACGTCGTCACTGCGACTATAAAGTCCATCCATGACGAATATAAAAGGGAATT
>NW_017178335.1:0-697 GCF_001652005.2 Ceratina calcarata
TGTGCTATTTTTGTTCGACTAGAATAATTTGTTATGTAAATGTGAAATTTCGTTTTCAAGAAACTTTCTAAAATATATGTGAATTTGATTAACTAAAATTATTCGTTGAGGGCCTCGTAATGACGTTACGTTTACTGTTATGGCTTCAAAAATTGTAACTGCGACTGTTTGAGTACGTATGTAAATGAATGTTCAGGAGTGATTCAATAGATCCTGAGAAGTATGAGAAGAAACTCGATCAGCAAGGTCGGATATCTATTCTCAACTACAATTAATCTCGCTTGGCTGACTACGTGGATATCCTTATTCGATCAAAGGAAAGTGCTCGCTACAAAATAATTATCGGAAATTACAGTTTTCCGTATTATTTCACAAATTCATTTTTCATTCCTCAACAATCATGCAGATAAACTTGATTTATCTACACTGAAATTTTAGTTCTTTTAACAGAACTCACTTTCATTCTGAATGTGAACGTGAATTTACCAAGTGAACGGAAAACAATAGAGTAATAGGTCTTTTATTATCGAATAAACAACCTAGTTACATGATTTGCATATCAGAAGGTTTATAAAAATAGAAGTTTATTATATTTATGCATGTGCTTTTATTCAGCCTTACAGCTAAGAATATTACTTTGGTTTATATTATCCTTTCTACGAACTATCTTATTGCACACACAACTCACTCATTTCTC
>NW_017178336.1:0-583 GCF_001652005.2 Ceratina calcarata
TTGCAGGAAGTCCGCGCGATCCTCCTTCTGTTGCCGTCTGAGTCGTGTCTGCTCCACCTCGAGCTCAGCGACACGGGCCTCCAATCGCGCGGTACGCTGTAATACGTGCTGCAGGGCAACGTTCTGCAATCGCTCCGGAATCCCTCCCCTGGTGTCGAAGCTGCTCATTTATCGGGGGGTCCGAGTGGTTATTCGCTGGTTCGTGCTTACTGCTAGCTACGTCATACGTATGTAACTCTACTTGGGAGGTTCCCTTGCGGGGTATGTTCCTCCAATACTAAACGGAGATACGATCGTTAGCCTCACCTAACAAGATCCTGGCAGGATCGCCATGTGACGCGCGTAACCCGAGTCGGTGAGTTAGGTGCGTCCCCGAGTGGTTACGCGGTCCTATCGTTTCGCGCTTAAGTCTAGAGGCGGGTAAATAAAGTGGTAAACGGAAATCTGGTAAAATATAATTTATTCAGCTACTACTTAAATCTAAAGGTACAGGCCGGTCCCGTGGCGCTGCTTCGGGCGCGGGGTCCGGGTTGCCGTTGTCGGTCGGTCGTCGTGAGCTACGGAAGAGCAGTTGCGCGTTAGG
>NW_017178336.1:1313-6154 GCF_001652005.2 Ceratina calcarata
TCGTACACGTGCGCGTCCCCCCTCCCCGCACCTCCCGCGCGCCTACAAAATGCTGAGTCAGCGCCCCGCCCCGCACCCCCCTCAGCACTCCCGGGTTAGAAACCGCCTACTGCACCTACTCACGATGATTTATTCACAATATACACAATTACATATATAAATACAGACAGGCAGGCCGGCACAGGCTGGCCCCGGGACAGACCGAGGCGGTAAGATGGAAAGACAAGCAGCCCGCGGAGCCTACGGACCACCGGACGACGACCGCACGCACGCGGTACCCCCGCCGCGAGACGACCCACCACCGGACGAGACCGCTGGTTCCGCACCAGGAGCCACGGAAGCGACACGGTCACCGGGACCGGGACCAGAACCGCCCGCAACCCTCGCCTCGACCCGCCACAGGAGGTCGCAATGCATCACGACCCTGCAAGAACACAACGGAGCCGCGGCGACGATCTGCCGACGCAACCACGCCTCTACAGGAATGCAGAGGTTTTCCACCACCAACCCCCCGTTGGCGTCCCGACGAAACACCGGGAGAACACGGCCGGACACGTCCGCTGGGGCCCCCGTACGCCGACGATGCGTGTTCTGGAACGCATCGAACACACGCTGTTCCTCACGAGAGATGCTCCGCACATGCCCGCAGAACTCCGACACGGTGAACGGCCGGAGCGGAACCTCCCCGGGAAAGAGAAAAAGTCGAACCGTGGCCAACGTGCCCACCCCCGGGACCAGCTCATCATCCTGTATCCTCTACGAGACAAAACACAAAAAAACAGCAAGGTCAGACACGCAGTCGGAGGCCACGGGACAGCCCGAGACACTTACCAGGGAATAACGACTAGACTCGGAGTGAAACTGCGGATGCGGAACCCTAACGGAACCTAAGGGAGAGAACACGAAAACCAGGAAGAAACACAAGTACCCAAGAGACGGAAACCGAGACACGGACAAGAAATGGGACCGGAACGGGAAGACGAACAGAAAAGGGAAGAGAGAACCACGACAAACCAAACGAGGAGACGTACCTCTAACCCCGGACATGGCAATGAGCGAAGTAGAAACGCGAACGAAACAACCGACGAAACGCTCGAACCCACGACTTAAATACGGACCCAGCCAACGCCCAAGCAAACGGGGGACCGAACAGACGAACCCCCCGAAGAACCGCCACGACCAATAGAAACGAGACCACGCACCACGCACCCCCGACCGACCGACCGGACCACATTCAGCCCAGAGCGAGAAGCAAACACACCAGAGAGGGAGAGACGCGATCAAGAACCACGGACCCCGGCACGAACAAACGTCGGACAGGCGAGAAAGGACGAACACGAGTAACCTTCGGAGCGACCCGAAACGTAGAACCGACCGACCCCAAAAGACACATGACCCACAATCCGGGCCCCAACGGGAACGAACCAAAACGAGGACAAAGAAGGACAAGACTCACGGAACGCACCAACGGAGCAACAAGAGCGACAACAGGAACGAACGAACGGACGAATCACCACCCAGTACACACGGAAAACGCACCGGCGACCCAACCGGTCCTCCGCGACCGCCGGCGGGCGACCCTAGAGAACGACCCGCGACGTTCCGCACATAGAGGCGGTTCGAAAAACGGGATGTAGACTTGGAACTCGGACACCGGGGAACCAGGGATCTCGTAATTTTTCGGTCGGCCGGAAAGTGGAGACGACGCGACCATGGTGGGGACCAATAGTTGGTGGGGGTATGCAGTGATTTTCACGATAGCGCTGCGGAGAGCTTCGCGAACGCGCATGAGCACGCATGAGGGGAATAGTAGTGGGGATCGAAATACGGGCGAAAAACAGGGGAAGCGAGCCGTGCACGGAAAATTACGAGATCCCTGCGGGGAATTCGTCGAAGTTCCGGTCGGGGATCGGACGAAGGGGTAGTCCGCCGGTGGAAACCGACGGACACCGAGCCGAAAAAAAACCCAGCCAGACACCTGAGGCAGACGCGCAGACACGCGCCCCGAGAACGGAGCACCACTCCGTACACGGCAAACGCTTCGGCTGCGTCCGATCGAGGACCCAGCCGGCTGTCCGCGACTGCCGGCGGGCGACCCCGGGGAACGGTTCGCGACGTTCCGCACATAGAGGCGGTTCGAAAAACGGGATGTAGACTTGGAACCCGGACACCGGGGGACTCGTCGAAGTTCCGGTCGGGGATCGGACGAAGGGGTAGTCCGCCGGTGGAAACCGACGGATACTCGGGAAATCGGCTCGCGGGGGGGGGGGAGAACCATTAGAAGCTCCCGAAGACCGTCCTTCCCGTTCCCTCACACACCTGAAAAAGGGAAGACTTTCCGGACCACGGGAAACGAACCCGGGCACCCTGACCATCTGTCGGCGGCTGTAAAAATCCCCGTATGAAGGCTTGGACTACCCCGCGCTTTGCAAAGGGAAGGACTCGCCAAAGAATTCTTTCAAAGATACCCTTCCACCCCTGGGGGAGGGAGGAAGGGTTATGTGGGATTTCCACCCACTAAAACCCCTCCGGTGGCCGTCCTCTTCGTCAACAGAGGGGTACCGGGATCGCTATAAAGCACGCAACCGGTACCCCCCTGGCGAAACAGCTCGACCATTAAGGGAGCGGGCTCCAATCCCTGGGGGGGACAGGAAATCCCCCCCCTGGTACACGCGCAGAAGGCGCCGCGGCGCAGTAGGGCCACACTACTGCGCCGCACATTTCGGGGCCGCCATGACAGACGGCCAGGGCCCCTACCCTGACCGTCGGCGACCCCCGCGGTGCCCCGAATACCCTGTTCGGGACGCCCAGGGAAGGAGACAACGCTCCACCCCCTCTACGCACCCGGGGCATCCACCCCAAGCACGAGAAGGGGGGAGTCAACATGTCTCCTCCCCCGTCCAACTGGCCACCTGGAGATTTCCGTTTCTCCCCACCCCAGAGAAACGAAGGAGGGCCTCGTGCCCTCCTTCCACACCAACAAATGAAGGAGGGCATTAGGCCCTCCTACGCCTCCTTCTCCTTCGAGGGCTCCGCGGCCTCGCGGACCCTCTTCGCCGCCTCCCAACCCCTCTCGCTCGCCAGCATGGCTCGTACCAAAGCTGGCGGCGAGAGGTCAGCCCCAAGGCGCGCACGAGGACACCGCGCTCAGCACGCCACGCTAGGTAAAACTCCAGCGTGTGCTGGGCGGTGTCCTCGCCGTGCCCGCAGTGATGACACACTGCCGTCACCTCCCGACCGATTCGGTGCAGATACTCCCCGAAGCAACCATGCCCGGTGAGCACCTGCGTCAGTCGGAAGGTCAGAGCCCCATGACCTCTGTCCAGCCAACCCCAGAAGTTGGGCAGGACAGCCTCGACCATGCGCTTGTGGACGTACCGTGGCGAAAACAGCCAGGTACGCCGCTTGTCGAGCGCGCGTAGCCGAGCTTGACGCCTCGCTTCGACCGTCACTCCTGCCGAGACCCCGGCGCCCTGACGGGCTCGACGGACGCTGAAATACGCTTCAGCGTCCACCTCCGCCAGGAGCTCGAACGGCGGGAATCGCGACAGGAGTGTCGCCGCCTCGTACAAGATGGTGCGGTACCCCCTAACGACTCTGATGGCCAGCCGGCGTTGAACTTTATGCAGCAATGAAATGCTGCGCCGACTGGCCATCAGGTCGGTGCTCCATACCGGAGCACCGTATAACGTATACTCCGCACTACCCCCAAATAAAGGCGGCGTATACTTTCCCTTGCCCCCCCGAGATTGGGTAAAATTCCCATGAGGGCGTTCCCTGTGCCCTCGAGTCGGGGGGCCAGGCGGTCGAAGTGTTCCTCGATGCGCCAACGGCCATCCAGGGTGAGTCCCAGGTACTTCATGTACCGACTCACCCTGACGTATTGGTCTTCAACACGGATCCACGAGTCAGGTGGGTCGGCAGACCTGCGGAGGCCATGAAACCACATGGCATCCGTCTTTGCCGATGCCACCTTTAACCCAAGCTCATGGATCCGCGCGACGACAATCGTCACTGCCAATTCGGCGAGCCGAATGGTCCTCCTGAAGTCTTCCCCAGCGACGAGTATATCATCCGCATAGCAGACGATATACACGTCGTGGGAAAGATCAGCCCGGAGGACTGCATCATACCCGAGGTTCCACAGAAGTGGGCCCAACACGGACCACTGTGGAACCCCGCGGTCCACCACCCGGTGGTGCAGTCCCATGTACCGGCCCGGATAATGTATCCGCCTGTCGCTGAGGTACGACCCTATTACCTCCCGAAGATACGGGGGCACTCGGTGAGCGACGAGTGCCTCCCGTATCTTCTCCCAGGGCAAGGTGTTGAAGGCGTTGGTGACGTCGAACGAAATGCCCAACGCCACCTTGCCCTGGGACACGGCCTGCTCCGACCGCGACCGGACGCGCAAAACCGCGTCGATGGTAGAACGTCCCTGCCGGAAGCCGTACTGGCAATCTGCCAGGTTAGGGCCATCCCGCGACAGGTGCTGGACGAGACGAGCCGCGAGCATCCGCTCGAACAGCTTGCCGGTCTCGTCCAGCGAACAAATTGGCCGGTATGCGGTCGGTGAGTCCGCAGGCCTGCCTTCCTTCCTCAGGAGGACCATCTTTGCGTCTTTCCAGCTGGTGGCGAACAGGCGGAAACGGAGGCAGTTACTGAAGATCTGCCTCAGCCCGTCCCCCAGGATGACCACTGCCAGGGCCAGCGCACGGCCTGGTATGCCGTCTGGCCCCGGCGCCGTGCCGCGCCTCATGCGGGACACCGCCCGAGCGAGCTCTTCTCTCGTCACCTCCAGCTCTGGGGCCCAAGGGGCCATAAACAGAGCTGGAGGTGGA
>NW_017178336.1:7018-17270 GCF_001652005.2 Ceratina calcarata
CCCCCAGGGATCCTCGTTTAAGCTCTCGAGGAGCTCGCCCCAGCACCGGGCCTTCGCGACTTTGATGGCACGTTGAAGTGCCATCGTCGTGGTCCGGTACCTCTCATAAAGAGTGGCCACCACTCCAGCATCGGCTCGCCGACGTCTGCGGGCACGTGTGTACTGGCGGCGGGCGAGCACTACCGCGGACCTCAACTCCGCGAGCTCGCCAGACCACCAGTACGCGCCTTTCTGGGCCCGCGGACTGGTCCAGGGCATCGAAACGTCACAGACGTTTGACAGGATGTCCCGGAACCAGTCCGCGCCCGTTTGGAGGTTGGACAACACCTCCCTGGGGGGTTCCCCCCATGCCACGACGCGGGCGGCGGCGAGGTGTAGATCCTCGTCGATCTGTTTCGCCGCGCAACGCCGTGGTTGGCCATCGGCATGACGACCGGCTCTAACTCCACCTCCATAAAAATATAGAGGTGGTCAAAAACATGCTGGAGTCGGCTCTTTTTTAATACGGAATAAAAATTTGCCGAAGCATCCATCGCCGGTAAGGGCTTGAGAAAGATAAAAATTAATTTTACCGTGAGTTCGAGTGATCCACTGATCAAAAAAGGTTAAAATGGCATGTTCTAAGGACGTGACTGGGAAGTTTTGAGAGGCAAGTCTCTTTTTCCACTCCTAAATCATCAGATCGAGTCTTTCTTTTTTTATACGTGACATATCGTTACGGTTCAAATTTCCGCGTTTCCTCAGCGTTTCTAAAGCACGGTAGGATCTGACAGTAACTTCGATTTGTGTATCCAAAGGGATACTTCTGGCCGACAGTAGCACCGATGATAGTGCAGCAGTTTTGTAGCAGCAAGCTATCCTGTTGGCCATTTTCTTCTGTAACGATCTTAAATTTCTGCATAAAACCTTATTAGACAGGATCTCATGAGCCCACACTGGGGCACCATAAAGTACAATTGAATTAAACGTGTGCGAGTATAGACGACGTATGGGTTCAGATGCACCTTTAATGTTAGGCAGTATTCTGCTTATATTATTAACAAAACCAGCGGCTTTCGGTATAGTGCTCTCAATGTGCGTAGAGAAGGTTAGACGTTCGTCAAGAAACACCCCTAAGTATTTAAAAGAGTCAACAAAAAACACTCTAGATTTGTCAATTATTATAAAACCGACCGCTTCACCTCTCCTAGACCGCGCCGGAGCACAGCACATGACAGAGGTCTTATGTGCGGCCACCGTAAGGCCCAGAGCCCTGATCCGATCGATCACAAATTGTGAAGCCATGGAAGCAATGTATCGGTGTGTGACGTCAGGATTAGGGTATCGTCAGCATACCCCGTGACCTCAGACCCGATGTTAAGAATTAGGTTGAGGATACAGTCAAAGCCGATGTTCCAAAGTGTGGCTGCTAAAACGGAGTCTTGCGGGACTCCGGCGCACACTTTTTTGATAACCCTGAGACCGTCTTTGTTGATGGCGTAAATTTCTCGTTCTTTAAGGTAGTCGTATATAATTTTAATGAGATAGACTGGGACTTGCTTCGCGATTAGGCCTTTAACAATAGCCGACCAAGGGAGGGAATTAAAAGCATTGCTGATGTCGATGCTAACGGCAATCGATGTTCTACCATTGAAATAGTTTTCTTTAATCTTATTGCATACGCGAGATAAAGCATGAATAGTGCTTTTCCCTTTCCTAAAACCGAACTGAAACTCGGAGAGTCTGTGCCCGGCTTTACTCAGGTGCAGCTCTAAACGTCCAACTATGACCCTCTCCAGGATCTTGCTAATGTCGTCGAGTAAACACAGTGGTCTGTAAGCAGCGGGATCATCTAACGGTTTTCCAGGCTTGCTTAGCAGCACTAATTTGGCTTTTTTCCAATGAATAGGGAATATGGATTTTTGTAAACATTCATTAAATAAAAAGCGGATGTAATCAAGATTTTTATCAATGAATTGAGCTACAATGAAAGCTGTTACACCAGATAAGCCCAGAGCCGAGTTTTTTTTCATCATTTTTTTAACAGCAGATTCAACTTCCCTGTCCGTTACCCTCCATTCATCACACCAACTAATACTACCAATTTTTAGTTTTTGAGTTGGAGGGGAAGGGAAGAGATTATCTAAGATTCGCTGTAATAAGTCAGAGTTAATATGTTCAGTTAGGGGAATGCCAGAGACTTTGTCCTTCTTCGTGGCCCACTTGTATGAGCGGCCCCCTCGGGTTTTCATCGATTCCATTGAGGGTTATTTGCCATTGTTTATTTTTAGCGTTGTTAATTGCTAGTTTTAGTTTTTTCTTAATATTTCTGTAGTCCTTTTCGGAGGAAATTGCGACTTCAGGAGTGACCTTGTTCTTGTAAAGTTTCTTTTTTAGTTGTTGCCAGATTCTCCTAGCCTTCTGACATTGGGCTCTCAGAGCTTTGATTTCAGTGGACCACCATGCCTGTGGAGGCAATCTAGATATGGAGGTCGTCCTACGCATGGAAATGTTGCATATATTTACTAACGATATACTAATGTCCCTAATTTTCTTGTAGAATGGAGTTGTTTGGGTTCTGCTTCTGCGCCAGGCATCAGCTACCGAAGCGGCAACACAGAGGTCTTCGTTAAGCGTTTTTATATTCCATCTGGGGAATATTGTGTCTCTGGCCTTTTTGGAAGTAGACATAACATAGGAGAAGCTGATGTAGAGGTGGTCAGAGAGAATTTCGGACTCTTCGACACACCATTTAGAGATATGTAATGCAGCACTTCTGTTTGCGAAGGTCACATCCACAATTGATGTGCCTTGCGGACGGACACAGTTAGGTTTATTGCCTCGGTTTATAACATATAAGTTGTTCGCTCTGGCCCAATCGATGAGGATCCTTCCTCTTATGCAATTTTTTAAGCAGCCCCACACGGTGCATGCCGCGTTGAAGTCTCCTCCAACGATTATCGGAATACTGCTCCACTGAGAGATCAGAGTAGAGATACTGCGCAGGCGTTTCTCAAACAGCAAACGGTTCTCACTGGGTGGGCAATACACCGAGATTATAAGTGTCGAATGGAGAATAATGGCAACAACATTATTCTCACATAATATTGTTTTTATAGATTGAGAAGAGGAGTTTTCAACTACGATAGCAGCTTTGTTCAGGTTGTTACCGATCCATCCAGGTCTACAAGGGTTGTACGGTTCAGATATGAGAGCGACATTGATGTTCTTTTCAATAACATATCTTTCTAAAAGGGATTGGGCAACGGATGCATGATTTATGTTAATCTGCACGAATTGAGTAACATGCTTATTGTTCAAGTGCCGTGTTGATCTGGAGTTCTTGTTTACAAAAGATTGTACGGGCATCAATTAATGTTTTTTCTTTCCAGGTTCCTCCACCCTGGTACGGATTTCTGGCGCTATATCAGTATTATTAGGATTTATACGCGTAGAAGGATTAGATTTACTTCTATTGTAATTAAGGAAAGATACACATTCCAGTGTACCCGTTCTATGGTTGGCTTTGAATTTTTCACGCTCACATAATTTACAGATAGGCTCGATGGATGGGCATGTGTTATCTGGGTGATTTTCATGACCGCATTTATAACACAATCCGCTCATATCGATTTCAGAGGAGCAAATATTACGGACATGCCCATATGACCAACACATATAACATTGTATAGACCTGTTTTCCAGAAGTTGGAATTTAACGACAGACCATCCAATTGTTAAATTCTGAGTGGAGAGGAGTTTGAAGGCGGCTCGCTCGTTACACTTGCACCATACAGTAGCAGAGCCCCTACGATTAGGTCTAACCGGACCTAGAATAAAATTTTCATTTGCACCGCAAATATCTTGAAGACATTTAACAATCTCTGAGTGGGTGGCGGATTGATCAAGGCTGGTGATTAGGATCTCTTTGAACTTTTTGGGACATGAAATTGATATCTCTCCTGGTGAGAAGAGCGAGATAATCCTGTCCCTGAGTATGGGAGCCATTTCTTTATCTTTGGACCAAGGAATTTCGAGTATTAGTCCTCCATTTAGAGAAGAACGAGATTTAATGGAGCTAATTCCGAGTTCGTGTAACTTTATATTTTCTTTGGCTTTGGCCAGTATATCGTTTATTTTCACGTTGCTATTCTTGTTTTCAGCAAGGTAGATTACTTCCACGTTCCGAGGCTTTTTAACAAGAGGATGTGGAAGAGGAGATGGTAGGATTGGGGCAGGGGATACCGGAAGAGGAGGTAAGAGTGAGTTTATAGTGAGAGAGCGTTTATCAATTATAGGTGGAGGTAATTTCTTTTTATTTTTCCTTTTAGCAACAGAGGACCATAGTTCCATAGGGGGATGAATATGGTCTGAGTCTTGGCCAGAATTATCTGTAATATGGCTTGGGGTAGGTATAGAAGAACCATGTCTTACTGTATTAGTGACGGGTGGTTTAGCTGAAGACGAGCGTTGTTTTCTTCCTTCATCTTTGTTGCTAAGTAGTGTCAGGATTTCAGACTTAAAATCGATGAGCTTAGATTCAATATTCTTATTAATTTGCTGTATGAGTGGTTCATAGGACTGATTGGACGGAGGAGTGGAGGATGACATAGGAGCAGTAGGAATAGCAGACGTAGGAGGGGAAACGGGAGTAGGATTGTTAGCTGCAGACTCCAACATCTGGATACGCGTTTCAAGAGACTCGATTTTTTTGTTAATTTTCTTATTTTTCTTTGTCAACTTCAAATTTTCAGCGACAAGTTCGTTGTTATCTTCAAGTAGATTGCTTGATCTAATATTATAAGCTAGCTCAGATAATGATTGAACAACAGTCTTTAATCTTTTGCTAAACATCCTACTTAGGTTGCCGGAATGTAGACGAACATATTCGATTTCTTTCGCGTATTCCCGAAGAGCAGCAGCAGTTTTAGATGTTGAATGTGGCGTTTGTGTTTGATCTCCTCGTTCTTCTTCGTTCAGAGAGATATCGGAAGAACTACCAGAGGTGTAGAGGGATTTCTTGTGCATTTTTTTACCACCTCTAGTACTATTATGTGAGATATTGGAGGTGTTCAGATTCAGGCTGGTATCTCCTTTGCTTACATCTCGGCGTTTGCGTTTAGCGGACAGAATTGCAGAAGGAGGTAGTCGAGTGGAACTGTGGTCAGAGGAGATTCGTGGATTTGATTGGGATGAGTTTACAGGTGATCGTTGAAGGTTATGGGTCGGGGTGTGAATTAACGTGTATTCATCCATAGGATCCAGTAAGCTAGTGCTTTTTGGCTTTGCAAGAGCTACATTCTTATCGGAGTCATCATCACCTGTAGTGTTGGTGAGGCTACTCAGGTTTTCTCGTGGATTTTTAGCATGGAATAGGGATAGATCAAAGGTTCTATCCTTATTCATCGGTGAGTTATTGTTTTTCGGTTTTGTTTGTTTCTGGTTGTTTTGAGACATGGTTTGTTTTTAGGTACCGCCTATGTACAGAGGAGCGGGCAGTATGGAGGNCTATTATTTACACTAATTACATTAATTACAAAGTTACCTGTAAAACAAAAGAAACAACAATTAAAGTTTATTATTATTTACTCCTTGCTTCACTTAATTAACAACCTTAAAATCTATTTATTGATTCACTCTTATTATTATCAAAAATTCCAAATCTGCTCGTCATCTTCTCTGTTGTTCCATCTGGCGTGGTTAATTGGAAGGCGCGCGTAATATATGGAGCGCGGCGAATTTAAATGAAGAAAGTACTTTCTTTACATCTCCCCCCTCCCACCGTGAAAATTCTTATGAGAATTTTTATTAGCTATTGATTCCGCTGGTATTAATTTTGTTATGTGGAATAGTCCTGTTTCTTCATTTCTTTTTCCTGTTTCAATTTTAAATATGGTATTTGATATTTTCTCTGTTATTTTGAAAGGTCCAATCCTGAGTTCATCCAATTTTTTCCTGTTTAATCTATTTCCGTTTTCAATGTATACGAAGTCGCCTGTATTGAATTCATTTTCTTTTCTGTTTTTATCAAATAGTTTTTTATTATATTCGTGTGATTTTATAGTGTTATCTAGAGCTATTTTTCTATCTTTTTTCCAATCTTCTGCATTTTTATGTTCTTTTAGTTCCTCAGGTAGCATATTTGTATTAGTCCACCGGACAGCACTATGGAACAGGAGTACAAGGTAGGTATACGGGCACAGGAAGGAATTAAGGATATGAAAGATAGGGTAAGTAGAAGACCATCGTGTCAACATATTAAATAACGTTTCTAATTATTGTTTTTAGTAATGTAAAATTTGTCAATATCGTTAGATGTATTATGTACAAAAGGTGTCTGATATATATAAGGATGTTAAAATTCTAATTGATAGTAATAATCAGTTTGGTTTCTCTGTAAAACAAAAGTTATTTATTAGCTATTATTTACACCAATTACATTAATTACAAAGTTACCTGTAAAACAAAAGAAACAACAATTAAAGTTTATTATTATCACTCCTTGCTTCACTTAATTAACAACCTTAAAATCTATTTATTGATTCACTCTTATTATTATCAAAAATTCCAAATCTGCTCGTCATCTTCTCTGTTGTTCCATCTGGCGTGGTTAATTGGAAGGCGCGCGTAATATATGGAGCGCGGCGAATTTAAATGAAGAAAGTACTTTCTTTACATCTCCCCCCTCCCACCGTGAAAATTCTTATGAGAATTTTTATTAGCTATTGATTCCGCTGGTATTAATTTTGTTATGTGGAATAGTCCTGTTTCTTCATTTCTTTTTCCTGTTTCAATTTTAAATATGGTATTTGATATTTTCTCTGTTATTTTGAAAGGTCCAATCCTGAGTTCATCCAATTTTTTCCTGTTTAATCTATTTCCGTTTTCAATGTATACGAAGTCGCCTGTATTGAATTCATTTTCTTTTCTGTTTTTATCAAATAGTTTTTTATTATATTCGTGTGATTTTATAGTGTTATCTAGAGCTATTTTTCTATCTTTTTTCCAATCTTCTGCATTTTTATGTTCTTTTAGTTCCTCAGGTAGCATATTTGTATTAGTCCCATCTAGTAGATATTTTGGTGTAAAACCTGTTACTGAGTGTTCTGTTATGTTATATTTGTCAACACATTCTCTTGCTATTGTTGTCCAAGCTTTCTTTTCTGTAGATTCATTGATTCTGCATCTTATTTTATTAACTATTGTTTGGTTTAATCTTTCATTTAGGCCATTTGAAAAAGGTGCATTTAATGCTGTGTAAATAAGTCTGATATTTTGTCCTTCTAAAAATTTTTTGAAATCCTTAGAGTTGAGTCCTGGATATTGGTCTGTTAATATTGTATCTATTTTATTTATTTTTAGTGTGTTTTGAACTATCTTTATAAAATCGTTTGCAGCTTGGGTTTTTGAAGTCTGTATGAATGCGTATCTTGTATAGTGATCAACCAAAAGATGGAGGTATCTTTTCGTTGATCTTTGACCACCGAACCCACCGATTGTATCAATCGATACTATCTCAAATGGCTTTGTTGCTGGTCCTAATTGTGACATTAATCCATATTTTGCTTGACCTCTAGATTTATTTTTTTTACAAATATCGCATGTTTTGCATATTTTTTGTATGTTCTCTATTAATCTTTTTGAAGTATAATATGGGCATATTCTGTTTATCAGTTGATTTATGCCAATATGACACCAATCTATATGTGTATTTCTTATTAACTCAATACTCAATTTCTCTGATAATACTATCTTCTTTTTATTCTTACTTTGTTTATAAATTATACCATGTTCATCTATTGTTTTTTTCTTAAGTTCTTTTAATGCAATGTTTTCATCTTGATCTTTTTTTATTTCTTGAATTTTGATTGTATTTACTATCTTTAATGCTTCTTCAGTATTATCTATTGATTCCAATACCGGGTTCCTGCTAAGACAGTCTGCTTCAGTGTTGAGTTTCCCTGGTATGTATCTAATATTGAAATCAAATTGAGATAGGTAATATGTTAGATCACCTAACTCTTCGTCTGTTCTTGCTTTTATGTTGAGGTTTTCTAAGGGTTTATGGTCCGAATAGACTTCAAATTTTCTTCCAATCAACCAGTGTTCCCAATATTTTACCGCTTCTTTTATTGCTAGGCATTCCAAATATATAGCTTTTTTTCTTTTTTGCGTCTCATTTAATTTTTTTGAGAAATAGGCTACTGGTTTTTCCTTTCCATTTTGTTGTATTTGTTTCAGTATTGCACCTATACCTTCTATTGAAGCATCTGTAAATATTTTAATAGGCAAATCTTTATCAAATATTTCTAGCACTGGTTGAGAACATAATAATTTTTTTATTTCTGTAAATGATTTTTCACAATCCACAGACCAATTAAATTTTACATCTTTTCTCAACAGTCTATGTAATGGATGTAGTATTGTTGAGATTTTCGGTATGTATTCGTGGTAAAAATTTATTTTACCTAGAAATTGTCTGATATTCTTCTGTGTTTTTGGAGTAGGAAAATTATGTATTGATACTAAGTTGTCTTTGATTGGTCTTACTGTATTATTTTCTATTATATGTCCGAGATATTTGATTGACTTGGATGCGAACGTGCATTTTTTTAATTTCAATCTAAAGCCTTCTTTTATTATGGCTTCTAGAACTTGTTTTATATGCATGATATGGTCTTCGAAAGTTTTTGAAAATATTAATATGTCATCTATGTAATTTTCCGTAAAGTCTTTAAGGTTATTTTTTCTTAGTATACTTGATAAAATTCTTTGGAAGATTGCTGGTGCTGTTTTTAGACCGAATGGTAGACAAGTCCATTGATAGTGTCCTTCTTGAGTTATAAAGCCTGTTTTATTTCTATCTTCTATCCTTAGTGGTATTGACCAAAATGCTGAATTAATGTCCAGTGATGTAAAATATTTACAATTTCTAGCTTTAATTATTAGGTCATCAATTAGCGGAAAAGGTTGAGCTTGGGGTGTCACAATTTTATTTAGATCTCTAAAATCAATACATAATCTAGTCTTTCCTTCACCTTTTTTTAATGCTAGAGTCACTGGTGCAGCAAATGGGCTATATGACTCTTCAATTAAATTTTTTTCTAATAGTTTTGCCACTTGCTGTTCTATTTCTTTCCTGTCTTCAATTGTACATTTATATGGTCTTTTTCCACAAAATTTATCCACTAAGAGATCTATTCTTGCTTCATACTCTTTTACAGTTCCTATATCATATTTATCTTTGGCAAATATTGCTTTATATTGTTCTATCAATTGTTCTATTTGGATTTTTTTCTTATCATCTAAATGATTTAAATCTATTTTAAAATCTTTTTCTTTAATGTGTTCATTAAAATTTATTTCTATCATATCTTCTGTTTTCAATTGTTTTTGGCTTATATTTAGATTTTCATCTTGCCTTAATTTAAATTCTTTTATTACATCTAAGCCTATCAAAAAATCATGAAAGTCCTCATTTTCTACAATAAACACGTCTACTTCTTTTTCAATATTGAAAATTTTTAATTTTATCCTTGTTAATCCTTTTGTGATTGACACACCACTAATTGTTTTTAATTGTATTTTGTTCTTATCTTCATTATTATTTATAGTTTTTGTTAATCTTTTATTAATCAATGAAACTTGAGATCCTGAGTCATAGATCCCTTCTATTTTTATTTTATCTTCCAATACAATGTTTAATTTAATTAGTGGTGTGATTATTCGTTTTTTGTTTCATCATAAATTT
Source organism: Ceratina calcarata (assembly GCF_001652005.2). Classification (NCBI taxonomy): domain Eukaryota; kingdom Metazoa; phylum Arthropoda; class Insecta; order Hymenoptera; family Apidae; genus Ceratina; species Ceratina calcarata. The sequence continues at coordinate 16,749 of NW_017178336.1, forward strand.
CTACATCTAGGATCGAATTGTTATTTACCTTTTTCGTTGTAGCGTTGTTTTCTCTATATTCTTCATTTCTCTTAAACCAACATTTTTCATTAGGGTGATATCTCACACCTTTGCCCAAATCTTCACAAGTCTTACACGGTTTCTTTTCTTCATATTTTTTTTGAGAGTCTAATGTGAATTTTTTTTGAAAATTCTTTTTGTTCACTAGACATTCGAGTTGTCTCAATTCATTAAATAAGTTTGCTGTTTCTTTTAATTCTGACTTATCAATTCTGTTCAGTATAAATTCTGGTAACCCTACTGCTATTAATGCTATAAGTGACTTAATATCCATATCTTTATTAAAATCTATTAAAAGTTTTTCTTTTTTCATAGCATAATCAGTTAGCGAACCTTCTCGATATTTAAATGATAGTGCATAAGTAACATTATTCCATCCACTATCTGTAAAGCATTCTAAAAATCTTTTTTTCCATTCTGACCATCCAGCATCTACTGTTAATCTTATGAGTGTAGAAGAGT
>NW_017178336.1:18880-29206 GCF_001652005.2 Ceratina calcarata
TAAAAAAAAGATGTCATTACTAGTATAAATGAGGAATATAAATAAGTAAGATAAAACGAAAGATATATGTCATCTTCATTAAGAAAAGAAAGAGGAGTATTTCGTCCTATGCTACATAATAATAAAAGAAGAGTCAATAAAATTAATAAAAGGGAGATAATTAAAAGTATTATCGAATTTATCCCACCTATAGAATAGTCTGCAGAAGTGGCGAGGTTTCAGTGATATTGATAGACTTCGAGAAGGTACTGAGTTAAGCAACAGAGGTTATATTGACATCGCCTCAGAAGGAGGTTGTATTGGTCTTGGGCATATGTGCAGGCTCTGTCCCTGGTCGGCCTCGAACCGTCGTGCGGTGCGGACGTACCGACGTGCCGCTCCGTCTTAGTGCCTCGTTTTCGTGAATTTGTTAAGTGTAATATTCATTCAAAGTGCAAATATTTATGAAGTGCAACGTCAGGTTTCGTCCAGTGTATTGTTTGTGTCCCGGTCGTGTTGTCCAGCGATGTAATCCGTAAATTCATGTATCTTGTGTCTAATGGCGTCCATTTGACGAGTCCAGAGGCAACGAGGTCGGCCTGTCATTCCATTAACGGCATTATTCATAGTGCAACTAGCGTCTCTGCTATCTTGAGGATATCAAAACTTCCAGTGAGTCATTTTTGATTATTTCTTGGATATAAATAGGGTTAACTTTGCTTTTAAATTAGTTTTAATTGATATATTGCATATTACGTAATATATAACGATAATATACGGCTTCTTCATCATCAAAACGCATGCGCTAACTCCTTAACTTTCTCTTATTGGCCAAATCTAAGATTTTCTAGACCAATTATACTCTAAAAATGTCTCTATTGGTCTACATCCACCAATTGAAAAGTTTACGTCTACGGCGCAGACGTATAGGTTGCTCATTGGTCATGCCGTGTGACGTAAAATTTCTAAGTTCCAATGAGAACAATCGTGAGTTATGATAGGCATATTCGAACCAATCACAACATGTACCTTATATGCGCATGATCAACATGATTGCGATTTATAAGTGTCTATTTCGCACAGACATACGGTGCAATATAACCTATAACATATGCTACCCTCTACTAATGATATAAGTATGATGCAACCCGCACGTAATGCTTTTGCATTGCGTGATCAACTATTGTTATTAAATTTTCTATTCTCCTATACATCAATTGCTATAATATAGAATATACTTGATCGTTCCCTCCAGAGGTATGCTAACCTATTTTAATCGGTGTTAACTTTTTATCTTTTATCGTATAGACGATTAATACACACTTTTGTATAAATATCCCGACACTGAGTGGATAAAATAAGTATACTTCATTTAGTCTAATTTTTTCTAACATAATTTAATGTATTTTACTCTGATTTAACCTAATTTAAACGTCTTACAATTTGAATTACGCGCCGACCGCAGTAATAGTGCGTCATAGCCTCGGCTATTCAACGACTTGTTGGTCCACTTATGATTGGTTCCTGAGGACCAATCTGTGCCTGTACTGCTTCTACGCATGTGCTGTTGCCACTGATTGGTCGCAGTGCACGATGAAAAGTCTCTGTAGCCAACGGAAATTCTCCTATGTAATGATTGGTCGATATTGATCAATCACAACTCGAGTGCCGTATGCGCATGTCCCAATGATGAGTGATTGACTAACCTAACCCAACCCAACCTAACCCAACCCAACCTTTTTTTTTTGATGACGGAGGGGAAATCATCGAAAAATACCCGCCTTCCCTAGGGGGAGGGAAGACGGCTTATGTGGGATTTTTACCCACTAAAACCCCTCCGGTGGCCCTCCGCCTCGCCCTTAGGGGGGCACCGGGATCGCTAAAAAGCACACCGGTACCCCCCTGGCGAGACAGCCAGCCCAGACTTGGGCGGACTTCAATCCCGGGGGGGCAGGATATCCCCCCCCATAAGATCGCGCGCAGAAGGCGCCGCGACGCAGTGGGGCCACACCACTGGACCGCACCACCCCACGGCCGTCTCTAGTACAGGCCGGAACACGTGATATGGCAACAGCGCACCATCAGGCCGATCAGTCCGACAGACCGATTGAAGTACTGCCGAATACTTACTGCTTATATGACTTGCAATAGTATTTATTGTCTCTTCATTTATGTAGGAAGTAACGTGATATATTATTCGCTGTTTTACATAAATATAACTTCTAATTTACTGTTTACAGTACCTGANTACTAGACACCGCTATCCAGAGTGATAGCGGGCTTTATCCGTGCCTCTAACACCCGTATAGGCTTTACCGAAATGGTAGGCAGGTGGCCTCGAGTCGCTCTTGTCACTAATAATAGTGACGAGAGCCGGATACCAATGCTTGCGGAAGGCACAGCCTCACGATCGGAGGATCCTTCCCTCAAGCAGAGGTTTTGCAAAAATCACTTATTCTACTAAGTGCGGAGGGCCTCGTATCCCTATTCCGATGGGCTCGCCCACACCATCGGCTGACTCGATTACTTACTTTGTAGTGCGTCAGATAGGCTGACCGCAGTAATCGAAGTGCTTAATACCGGTTTGGGGCGCCCTTATTAAGGCACGTGTCGCATTCGCGATTGCGAGAAGGCTTCCCGATCGGCGCCGCCTAGTGTCGGCGTCGTATTTCGGCCGCGAGAAGACCGCCTCGGGCGACGCCGCCTAGCGTCCGCTCCGAGAGGCTTGCCGCGTCGGACCGGTTGCGCGTTTACGCGGGGACGGAGGAAATATGCTCCGTCACAAACTAAGATTTTTATTATTTATTAGTTTAACGTTATTATTAAGTAATATATTAGAAAAACATTGTAACGCATTTTTTATTATATTCAGACTTTGTATTCCACAGCCACAATGTTCTTTGGTAATACTTGTTATATCACATTGTTGCAAAATGCTGTAATATCCTAAACTTATCAATACATTTTTTTGGTTTGATAAGAACAGAAAAAGTGTTTCAAATTTATCTGAAATTAACATATTCATTAAGCAAAACATGTTCTTTCCTATTAAAATAAGAATTTCAGAAGGGACTTTTAAGGACCCCCTAGACATTTCTTGGAAATATTTATCATTTGTACAATTATTAGAAGGTAATAGAAGTGACGAACAAGATGTACAATTAATTTTTGTAGACATCTTAAAAGCAACATAACCAGATATATAAAATAAACTTGAAGTATCTATTTCAGCTGATAGATAGTCACTTTCAAAAATTGTATCAAATTGATCATAGTTTGATATTTCTTCACTATGCTCAATTTCTTCATCAATCATTGAATCAGGATAAAATTTTAGTACACCATAGCGAGCAGATTTTAATCCTAACATACTTTTAATCCTTAACTTTTTTTCAGACTCTAAGATTTGTGTAACAGACACCTGATAATTACCACCGGATAACTGCCTATACATGCTAAATCGATGTTCTAAGTTATCTGTTTGTAGTTTTCCTGGCAATACATATTCTACTTTCAATTCGCAACAAACTATATTCAATGAACTTTAGTAAAACTGATGTACATTGAAACAAAGCGGAAAATGTATCAGCAGTTAAACACCCTTCATTAAAGCTTCTCCATTTCTCCAACCATTTTAAAAATCGTTTTAAAAAGATAAATCTTGAATCATCCATATAGTAGAATGGCTTTGAGAAATCATTTCTTTTTATATCACCTTCATATTTAGACTTTGTATTTACAATAGACCACCAACACCAAATAATTTTTAAAAATTCGTGAGTACCACTGTGTTTAACAATTTCAGAATTACTTTCGTATTCGCATTTTATTGCACTGTAAGTCGATTCATGAAACAGATTACATACTAGATTGACTTTTTGCCGTTCAATATTATTAGGGTATAACGTTTTATAATTAAGTTTAAAAGCTGTTCTTAGTATAAAATTTTCACATTTTGCATGATAAACATTTCTAATATCTTTGAATGATGCTTTTAAAGGAGCAGCTTCTAAATCTTCAAAGTTTGGAAAAGTGAAACATTTATTTTCATTTTTTAAATTAATCCAATTATTCCTTATATTTTTAAAAACATGAACAAAATCATAAGTTAAAAAAGTTTTTGTTAGCGATTGCTCTAATTGTAATATAAAGCTGCCATTAGTATTTCTCACATTATTATTTAACAAACAGTTAAACATATTTATATCAATTCTATTGTTATCCGAAATAATTGCAATTATATAAAAATTACATTTTGTCACTAAATTATATACATTTTGCACAAGATCGTACAGTTGAGTACTCGTCATATTTTGTACTGGATGTAAAGTGACAACTTCTTTGAATTTCCCAAATGCAGAAGAAATTAGAAATGCTTGTACTGTTCTTGCTGGAGATTTAGTATTATTTTCAGCAAAACCGAATAATTTTCCACCCTTAAATTCTATGTGAGGATGTACGTAAATTTCATCCAATTGAAGAACAACATACTTCTCTCTATCAGATAATTGTTTGGAACGAATTTTTAAAAAATGATTATTTTCCGACATATTTAACGGTGAAATACACAATTCAGAACTTAGCCGTTGTAAATGCTTTAAATGTGGCAAAATAAGTCATTTAGTTTCTCTAATTGCCTGATAGGCACTTGCGGAATGCATATATATCATGAATGCCCATATTTTTGTTTCTGCAGAATATGTGTAGGAATTTAAAAAAAATAAATTAAATTGCTCCAATAGAAAATTCAACTGATCCAGAATATTTGTATCTGAATATTTACTATCAAGCTCTATAAGATGAATTAAATGGCGAAATTTATTATTAATCAAGGAAACTACATTTTCTATTGTCTCAGAAGATGTTTCAATATTATCTTTCTTATAACGTGATAAAATATTTTCTAAAACAGACCACCGATTAATCTTTAAATTCTCTGATAAAATCCATTTAACTTTAACTTAACCTTCAATATCTTAATGCTACTAACTATTTTTGGCACTGTATCATCAAAATCACAGGTATGAAATGAAACAAAATTAGGGTCTATATATAAATTCCACGATATGTAAATATTCTGATGCTTTGGCATTTTCTTACATAATTCTGAACAATCTTCTATTAAATCCTCTTGTAGCCAATCGTTCTTCCTTTCTTGAGAATCCAAGAACTTTTTCCGACGAAGATCTGGATCACTTCGTTTCTTTATTCTTTTATTTGTAACTCCAAAAAATATTTCAGGAATAGCACCTGCTTTTAATGTTACCTTACTTTTTGATGACTTTTCGTAATTTCCATTACTGTCCTTAACTATCTTTTCTCTTAAAATTAAATCTTCAGAAAAATGTTTTGCACAAACCACAGAATATTTACTTGGTTGCCAATCTTTTCGTGGTATATTTTCTATCCATTTTTTTCTTAAATTTTCGTCTCGCGGAAAACGAAAGACAGAACTATATTTTACATCTGATGTTGCATAATTGCTAGTACAATTAGGGACACAACACTTGTCGGGCATCTGCAAAACGTACGAAAAACATGCTTACAACAGTTCGTGCTAATTTATCACACTTTCACACTTATTACACAATGAAAACACTAAAAAGTTGTCGTATATGAAGTAGAGGTTATAGTCATTTGTACCGTATTATTTATGTTTCCAACAGAGTAATATATTATTTATAGCACTTATACAATTACGGCGAGCCGTAGAGTAATTTAGAATTAAATGTGTTGGTGTAGAGCTTCCTTACCAGTTCATTCGGTCCACCAATGTTCGGGAGTATTCTTCTGATGCTGTTTATTAGACCGTCTACTTTCGGAAACAGCGACACAATGTGCTCTTTGAAGGTGAGATGTTCGTCTAATTGAATTCCGAGGTATTTTGTAACCGGCTCCATTTTGATAGTATCATTCATTATTTTAATTATCTTTACGTTTTCAGGAATTTTGATTTTATTAGTGTGGAAACAAGTAACTATCGTCTTTTTTGTTGCTACTTTTAGTCCCATTTTTGTTAACTTCCTCATCAAGATATTGGCTGCAATTGTTGCTCTTTCTTTTGTTCTTATGAAGTGTTTGCCTGTCGCTATGATAGCCGTGTCGTCGGCATATGCAGCGATGCAAACCTTCGTAGGAAGTGGAGTACGCAGGGCCTCATCAAAGCCAATATTCCACAAAATTGCTGCAAGGGCTGAGCCCTGTGGTACTCCAGCCTCCACGTCTCTTTCAATATATTCTCCTTCGGAGTTGATATACGCGATTTTCCTGTTGGTAAGGTAAGATGTTATTATATCTATTATATAATTCGGAACTTTTTTTAGCTCAAGACCCTTAACTATTGTTTTCCACGGAATTGAGTTAAATGCATTTTTTATGTCTATGGATATTATTATCGCAAGGTTGCCGTGATTCATTTGTTCTGTAATTAATGATTTTACTCTATCTATCGCGTCTAGCGTACTCCGATTTTTCCTGAATCCATATTGGTATTCATATAACTTGTTATTTCTTGTTTGCAGGTGTTTCTCTAATCTGTTTGCTATTATCCGTTCAAACATTTTCCCGTCATCATTGAGAAGACATATCGGGCGATATCCCGATGGATCATCCGAATATTTACCGGGTTTTTTAAGCAAGATCAGTTTAGCTTTTTTCCATTCTGTAGGGAAATGTTTTTTCTTAAGACATTCATTGAAAATAGCGATCAGTTAATTTCCAATTTCATTTTCTTCTGTTGCATGTGCTAATATCCTATCGCCCATTTATATGCTTTACCCCATGGGTCCGTTTCTAGCTTGTCTATGGTCATCCTCCAACTTTTTGCTTTTGCATTTATAATTTTCTGTTTGAGACGTTTCTTTTGTGCTCTGTAGTCTTCCTCGGCTTCCTTAAGGTGATCATTGCTACTGTTGTTATTGTTCGTTCTCCTCTTAATTCTTTGCCATGTTCTTCTCTTTCTCGTGCATCCATCTCTACATTCGCGTATCTCTTCAGACCACCAATCGTTCTCTGTTTTTTTTGTTCTACATTGCTTCGATCTAGGCATTGCCGCGTCGCATATATGGGTAAGTATATCGTTTAATCGTTTTATTTTTTCAGATATCGATGGTACATTCCTCAGGCTAAGATTCCATGTTTCAACAGTCGTAGCAGCCACGCATAAGGATTCATTGTATTTCGTTGTATTCCATCGTGGGAAGTATCGTCTGTTTTTTTCTAACGAGTTTATTGTAATTGTCGTTTTTTTCTATTTCCAGGTTAAAGCTTATATACACGTGGTCTGACAGTGTCTCCATTTCCAGGACGTTCCATCCGGTAAGTATATTGTCTGCGGATTTATTCGTCCATTTCAGGTCAATAAACGATGATCCTTGTGCCCTTATGCACGTAGATTTATCTTCTTTATTTTTTAGGTATAGATTGTTCCTCTTCGCCCAATTTAGAGTCTCTTTTCCTCTTGCGTTCGACGTTTTGCCACCCCATGTTTTATGCTTAGCGTTGAAATCACCAGCAACAATTATCGGTTTGTTATTGTCGAACATATTTATAATTTTTTCTACTTCTTTCAGAAATTTCTCGTATTCCCTCACCTGGATGTTGGGTGAACAGTATACTCCTATTACAGTTGTTCTTTCGAATTCTACTGCAATAATGCCATCGCCAGTTTTTTTTGGATAGGATCGTTAATTCCTGCGGATTGTTCGAGCAGATTATCGCAACTTTATTGTTGTCGTCCTGATGGTAATTATGTTTGTCTGTTTTGTACGGTTCCGAGACTATTGCTAAAGCGATGTCGTTTTCTTCCAGGTATTTTTCCAACAAATTTTGTGCAGCATATGCGTGATTCGTGTTAGTCTGGAGTATTTTAACTGCCATTATCGATTTACGGGTTGAGCATTCTTTCCTTTCTGTGTTTTTTCGTTCTTTCTCCTGTCGGAGTCGTCACGGTATTTTTTAAGTGAACCACATGCTCTGCTACCCATCCTGTGCTCCGCTGGTAATTTCTCGTCCTTACAGATCCTGCATGAGAAGGAGTCTGCAGTGCATTTTTTTATGGGATGGTTCTCATTTCCGCATTTATAGCACCAATTCTTCCTGTTCATTTCGTAGGTGCATTTAGCCTTTACATGTCCGAATTTCCAATTTATAACATTGTGTCGGTCTCCGTTCTACCTCGTTAATTTTCGCGATTGTCCAACCGATATTGATTTTACCCTTGTTTGCTAGTGTGTACGCGTCGGCTTCGTTACACTTTATCCAGACCGAAGATGTTCCTCTGTCATTTTTCAGGATTTGACCCATTTTAACATTGTGTATATTTCCAATTTCTCTGATTAGAGCGCTGTTGATTTCGGCTTCGTTTGTTGAAGGATCCATGCCTGTAATAATCAATTCTCTTTGCCTGGTAGGGCATGTTATTCTTACATCATTGTTGCNGGGTTGAGCATTCTTTCCTTTTTGTGTTTTTTCGTTCTTTCTCCTGTCGGAGTATTTTTTAAGTGAACCACATGCTCTGCTACCCATCCTGTGCTCCGCTGGTAATTTCTCGTCCTTACAGATCCTGCATGAGAAGGAGTCTGCAGTGCATTTTTTTATGGGATGGTTCTCATTTCCGCATTTATAGCACCAATTCTTCCTGTTCATTTCGTAGGTGCATTTAGCCTTTACATGTCCGAATTTCCAATTTATAACATTGTGTCGGTCTCCGTTCTACCTCGTTAATTTTCGCGATTGTCCAACCGATATTGATTTTACCCTTGTTTGCTAGTGTGTACGCGTCGGCTTCGTTACACTTTATCCAGACCGAAGATGTTCCTCTGTCATTTTTCAGGATTTGACCCATTTTAACATTGTGTATATTTCCAATTTCTCTGATTAGAGCGCTGTTGATTTCGGCTTCGTTTGTTGAAGGATCCACGCCTGTAATAATCAATTCTCTTTGCCTGGTAGGGCATGTTATTCTTACATCATTGTTGCTGAGTAGCTCAGTCATCTTACTTGCCAATAATTTGGCCTCAGTTTCCATGCCTTTTTTGGGGATTTCAAGTATCAGGCCCCCATTCATCGATGCCTTTGGTTTTATTCATTCTATTCCCAAGTCGTTCAGATTAATGTTGTCTTTCGTCAGCTGCATTATCTGAGCCATTTCCAGTTGGCACTCGTCGCCTCTCGTTATATATATTGCTGCTGTGTTTCTGGGCTTTCTTTTTATCGTCGTAGTTTTTTGTGTTTGTGCACGCTCAGACTTCGTGTTAAACGTTTCATTGTCTGTTATTTTGTTGTCTTGTGTTTTATGTTTTGGCGTGTTCGCTTTTTTGTCATTCTGTTCTTCCTTTTAACAATTTGAGTCCAGTTGTTGGGATCTCTTGTGCGTGCTGGAATATTTATATTATCCCGTTCGATTAGTGTTTCATATTCTTCCGTGTTGGCTTTAAGATTCATATTTGTTTCTTTATTGTTTATTACCTTTTCTATTACTGACATTATTTCATTTTTGAAGCTCGTCAATCTTTCTTCGATGTTTTTATTTAATATTTTTGATACATCTTCTAATGTTGTTGTGTTCTCTTTTAAAGGTTCCTTATTATGTTCATTGTTTTTGCTTTTTTCCAAATGGTCAGTCTTCTTTCAAGTTCTTTGATGCGTTCTTTTAGTTCTCTGTTTTCTTTTTCAAGATCTCTCTTTATGCTGCTCTTTTTGGCAGCTCTGGAGTCGGATTCTATGCCTATTGCTTTGATCGTTTCTCCGACTTTGTTTAACATCTTCCAGTGGGTACCTTTGAGGTTACCCGATGTTCATGTAACGAATTGGATGTCATCTGCGCATTGCAGGAGTATTTCCGCATTCGTTCTGTCTGGCTGAATATTAACATCACTTGTACAATCGGAGTCCGATGAGACCTCGTACTCGGTGGTTTCTTCATCTTTTTGTTTCCTCTTCCTCAGTTTTCTTTTTTCATTTGAGCTGGAGTTCTTATTACTTTCTACTCCTTTTTGAGCTATTTCTACTCGTTTATCCCTTTTTCTCTTTCCTACAGACATTTCAACTGGCTGTTGGTTCATCGTCGTTGTGCCTGTGTTCGCGCCTGACGTGGGTGATTTATTTTTGTATTTATACAGAGGACTCCTCATAAGGGAGTTCCTGGGAGTATGCGCACACTCGTATGATGTAAAATCATTTATTGTTTCATCTTTTTGAGTATTTTCCGTTGTTTCTCTGTTAACCTGTTTGTTCGTTTATCTTTCCTTTGTTGTAGTTGGTTTGTTTTGAAGGGTTTTTTTATTTTCCATTTGTAGGTTTTAAGCGACGCATCACCTAGAGAGGGGCGGGTTGCTGGTGGCGGGG
>NW_017178337.1:0-697 GCF_001652005.2 Ceratina calcarata
CTTCGTAATTTCATATCTTAATTCATTAATTCAATAATTGGGTTTACGCCGTGTGAAACGTATCGTAAATGTTGAAAATGACTTGACCCATGATCTGATCGCGGGGCGCACAAGCGATTAGAGTGAAGCGCGCGAGCCGACACGATGCCTTTCGAAAGCTGGATCAAAGTTTCACGCGAGGCCCCGATAGCTCTCACGCATACTCCCCGGTCCGGTTTACACGATCGTTACACGGGGCTACTGCATAATGCATGCACTTTCGCACACCCCGATCGCCTAGTTTACGATTAATCGGCGTCGCTTACGGGATTCGACCAATTCGTTTCTCATTGTTCCATTTCTGAAAAAAAAATGCTTGAAGTTATAGGATGTGACTGAAAAATGAAGAATCAGCAATATTTTAGGTAGATTGTGAATTTTACATATTTACAGAAAAATGTGCACAAGATACAGAGCTTGACTAATGTATAAAAGTATTAAAAACTGAATGCATGTTATAATACTTTAATAATAAACGATTAAAAATTAAATCCATATTGCAATATTTAAATGATAAACTTATTATAAGTTCTTTTATGTTGGAATATAATTGTTACTACTTGATCTAGATTCTTTCAATTGATTATTCAAGTAAAGAAAGAACATTGAAGTATGATGTAAATAAAATTCAATTTGAAGGCAAATAGGCGGGATATAC
>NW_017178338.1:0-697 GCF_001652005.2 Ceratina calcarata
TGTGACCAACATATAAAATTTTTAGATATAGAGGACAATTGGGACATCGTATAAGACGTGACAGAAAATACACTTGCGTCCAACGACTTGGCTGGAACCATTAACCCTTTCGGTTCTACGGGCTACTATAGTGGCCTTCCATAAGATGCCACTGAGGTACTACGGGCCACTATAGTGGCGTGCAATTGTAACATGGCTGTATATGAAATTTTTGGCCAATAAAAACCTACTATCTATCTATAGTGGCGTGCAGTGATGTCGCGGCGCTCCGTTCAGCGGAATTACCGCAGCGAAAGAGTTAACTACATTTATTAAATGGTGAGTCCGTTACCTTGGGAAGTAAACTTAGTGATAATACTAAAATGCCCAAACTTTGAAGTGAATACATCAAGATGGAAGATGTTGGTTGGTCAGAGACTACGGGAGGGGGCATTGGGTTTAATTTCCTCCAATAGAAATGGAGAGTCGACACAAATTCCTCAGGAAAGCTGTTTCAGAGGTCGGCCTTCTCTCATCTAGCGTTAATATGTAAAATTTAAGTATTACAGAACTAAAATCATGTTACGCATAAGAAAATCAGTCATCAAAAAGAAATGACCTAAGAAGTGTTGAATACCTTCCAATATATTACAATGCGTGATCGAACGCGGTGACCAGGGATGCCAGAATGGAGGATTTCTCCTCTTCCCGAGCTCTC
>NW_017178339.1:0-697 GCF_001652005.2 Ceratina calcarata
AACGGGACATTGAAAGAGCGAACTTAATATTTCTCGTTTCTAAAGTTTCCTGGCCGTTTTCCGATTTCGTAACTAGGCATAGAAGTTTCTTAATGGACGCCGCGATTTTATAGGAGTTTAAATTGAATTCAGCTTCTTATTTGCTTAAAAGAGAAGGAACGAAACCGTGAAGGAAAACGAGAAAACGTTTGCTGACGAATACCTTGGAACGTGGTAGTTCCTCTTTATATCGGGTCGGAATTTATTCCTTCGTAGAATCGTGCGCCAGAATTCATCATTGGAAGTGTCGTCAGACTTTCGTTGAGCTAAATAATTTCTTTATTCCATCATGGTAAGTGTTTCTGAAAAATTAACCAGACGTCGGCAACTGGTTGTCCGTTTTCAAATAGGAACCCCTGCAGACAGAATCTACATAGTAGTTTTTAAATTCAGATGTAAACGAAATTTTATGAAACTTAATCGGAAAATTGAAAGTTCTCTTTGTGACTTTGTACGAGCTAAGACTGAAAATGGAATTTATGTTAAAGTTGATTAAAGTAGCAAAGTTTCAGAAATCCTGGATGCTGTATGAAAGTATCAAACGTTGCATAAAACGTACTTCAAAGGAAACTTTATTTATTACGTAATATATTTAAATTACATAAAGTGTTAAACTTTTTTGTATAAGACGAATCAAGATGATTTATTAATATTACTC
>NW_017178340.1:0-697 GCF_001652005.2 Ceratina calcarata
TCCAGTGGATTTATACCTGGATCACCGCGAGCTAAACGTTTTTCTAAGCGCGTACTGGGTCCGCAGAATTGATATCCTGGTACGTGTAACTCGAACGGTAATGTGTCTGTCAGAGTATTTATGAGTCCTGCTCCGGTCCTTTTGTTACGCATAGGCAACAATCCTTCTTCACAGGTGGCGGCCTGTCTTTGTGCGTACGTTGATCTGGATGATTATAATGTATGAGACATCTGCGATAAGACTGAACCTCTGGATCAACTCTTGTGTGTTGCGGTAATTTATTCCAAATGTAATGAATGTCGCTTGCGAAACGATTCAGGAGTACAATCTTTGGTACATATTCTAATTGCTCCGCAGTCAAATCGAACAGTGTATTACCATCGATCAGTATGAANCCATATTTCTTTTTTAATTGTAGTTCAATAGACGTCGATACATGTTGTAAGTGGTACAGTAGATATTTGGTACACGTTGGGCGTGGTACACTAGGCGTTCCGTACATGTTAGACGTGGTTCAATAGACGTTCGATACACGTTGGACGTGGTTCGATCGACGTTCGATACACGTTGGACGTGGTTCGATAGACGTTCGATAGACCTTCGATACACGTTGAATATGGTTCCATACATGCTGAAGAGTGATTTGTTAGGCATATGAAGTCGTTTTATAAATAAGGCGCATCGTAAGCACTACGTG
>NW_017178342.1:0-697 GCF_001652005.2 Ceratina calcarata
TCGGCCCTGGTCGAACTTACGGTCGGCTCGAAAAACGCCGCGCCGCACCGCACCGTGCACTCTGTGAGAATTGACCATTATTATTCTTGCTCCAAGAATTAAAATTCCCATTAGATTTTATTCAATTAGTCTGGAACCCGAAGTGGTGCAAAATAAACTTGCGGAACTCCTAAACAAACTTAGGAACCTTTTAGGAATAAAAAGGGAAACCATTCTTTTCCATAAACCACTCAGGTTCCTGACCCCCAACACAAGATCAGGAATCAGAAACTTCCATATCAACATCGACCAAGACAGCAATAGCCAAACGATCGCCTACAAAAAAACTGTTAGATATCTAGGAATCCATCTGAACTATCTCCTTGGTTTAGTTCCTCACATAATTTCCCAACTAATCAAAGCTAAAAAAACCTTCATGACGAATACCAGACTCTTCTTTCTATAAGTCAAATTTCTTGGTACGTACTTTCTTTTCTAAATTTACGTGCTGATTACTCGGGATCTCAATGTACAACGTAATATAATAGTGTACAATCGTCTGCAACTGTTATGCTTCTACTTTTAATCTTNGCCTTCATGGCGAATAGCAGACTCTTCTTTCTATAAGTCAAATTTCTTGGCACGTACTTCCTTTTCTAAATGTACGTGCTGATTACTCGGGATCTCAATGTACAACGTAATATAATAGTGTACAATC
>NW_017178343.1:0-696 GCF_001652005.2 Ceratina calcarata
ATTATAAACTTTGAGTAGGGCATGGACTGTACTTTTGCCTTTTCTAAAACCAAATTGGCATTCTGATAAATTATGGTTTCCGTTTAGCAAGTGTGCTTCGAGGCGTTGAACAATAACTCTTTCAAATAATTTACTTATCTCGTCGATTAAACATAAAGGTCTGTATGCTGATGGATCAGAAAGCTGTTTACCTGGTTTAATGAGCAGTACAATTTTTGCTTTTTTCCAGGTGTCTGGGAATATGGATTTTTTTAGGCATTCAGTGAAGATGGAAGGGAGGATGGTTGTATTAAAATTAGTGAAGGTGCTTACTATTATCGCGGGGACTCCGGAGATGCCTGGCGCAGAATTTTTTGCAAGCATCTTTTTAACTGCAATTGAGACTTCCTGAGGGGTAACTGCAAGATTCTCATTCCATATAAATTCGCCTATTTTTTTCTTGCAGGGTGGCATCGAAGGGAATAGATAGTCGAGGGTGGAACGAAGGTGAAGAGGATCCATTAATTCTGTTAGAGGGACTAATTGTTGTTGTTCAGATTTTTTGGTTGCCCATCTATATGGCCTACCCCATGGGTCATCGTCCAGTTTGATTATTTCCTGCCTCCATTGTTTATTTTTGGCTTGGAAGATTGCATTTTTTAAACGTTTTTTGGTATTACGGTATAGTATTTCTGCTTTTTTGACGTTAACTATTGT
>NW_017178344.1:0-696 GCF_001652005.2 Ceratina calcarata
ATATAATAAAGCATTTATAGAAGATCATAATATCAATTTAAGCAAATTACATGTAATCAGCATTCAGTAAATTGTATCATTGAACAAGAAAAAGAGAGACTGTGCAAGAACCAAATCCCACAGTATCGAATGACACCTGAACGACCGTGAACCCAGCGTGGCTGAACCATTTCTTGTGAGTTAGAGCTCAAAGTATAAATCTGGAGTTAATCCTTCGGGTATTGAACCAGGACCGCTGTTGTAAATCAGCTTCAAGCATGCCCAAGTGTGTCGTGTATCATTAGACGTGTCGTATTTAGCTAAACCGCCGACGCGGGATTGCCTTCGGACAAAGATCCTTCGTGGAAACGGTCACGGCGGTCCGTTTCTATGAAAACGTTACTCGCTGAAACTGACGTTTGTGAAATCTCGCGAATTTCACGTGTCAGGGCAGTCCTGACGCGTTCGTGGAACTCGCTTTCTCTCGCGAAACGTTAAGGGAAATCGACCATTTTCCCAAAAGCTGGACAGCGTGTTTCTAATGATTCTCTGATGAAATAATAATTAACGACGTCCGTAGAACTATTATCCACTAAATGGCAGTTACAGTTGAGCAGAATTATTAAATCATAGTAGTATCCATTTATCAAATAAGGAGAAATCACCAACTTCCGAGAAGTTAATTTGATAAATGAGCAGTTAAATAAAATGTAATAT
>NW_017178345.1:0-696 GCF_001652005.2 Ceratina calcarata
TTAAGCCGCAGTCGAGATAAATCGTAGTACGACGACTCCCGTCTTTAATGTGTTACTACTTACTCTGTCTAAAGTATGGACGATATTTCTTGTAGTAATGACGATATACTACTGAGATATGCTTATTGTTCTTATACAAATTTCGTACGTTCTACGATCAGAATAGAAGTATTTTTGTTTACAAACTGAGAACATCCGATTTTGTTTACATGCGCTTTATTACGGTAATTATACATCGGAGTACCTAACGTTTTGACATTGTAATTAATATAAATTTGCTGAATAAACGAACTTTTGGTAGTAAATTATGATGTTCTTATAGAAATTTCGTCTACTGTATTTTCTGGCTTGTCCGTAGACGCGGATCTCCACCAGAGAATGCGTTCGTGATCCTGTTGGGCCTTCACCAATTCCCGCAGTCAGCTTTGTAGATCGGCTACTGCACCTGTGGCGTCTTGCCCGAGCTCGTTTTTCGAGATCTCGTGGATCCACGCCATGATGGCGTGAGGCGGTAGACCCTGTTGTCCTGGGTGTTTCAGCCGTGTGGCGCCGGTAAGTAGGCTCGAATGGCGTAAATGGCGCGCTTCATGCACTGGAAGACGTGGTTAATTTCACTCACAAGCGTGTCCAGTCGGTGGAGCAGATCGGCCCGGTCTTCCCTCTGTTGGCGCTGCTGTCGTTTCACTATATTCAAAG
>NW_017178346.1:0-696 GCF_001652005.2 Ceratina calcarata
GGGCGAAAAACAGGGGAAGCGAGCGTCGTGGGTAAAAATCTGGTAACGCTGGTCTTGTCTTGTCCGAGTCAGAGTCCAGTCAGAGTTAGTCCGCGTCTCGCGTGATCAGTTCCGTTCCGAGAACGTAGAACTTAGGAAAGTAAGCTAGCCTCGTTAATTCTGTTACTAATCGTCCTCAGCAGAATTAGGCATCCGATCGTCGGACGATCGAGTTTTTCTAGTTTCGTAAGTTGGCTTCGCGACATGGTGCCGAGCACAGTGCAAGCGCACGTTTAACGGACGAAGTCCTCGTCAGGATTCGTTCCGAGTATATTAGCTTATTATCGCGTAGTCTAAGTTAATGCGGTCTTAACCGTTGTAAATATCATTTGTAACAAAGTGAATAAATCGTGCACGTGAGACAACGAATGTCATGGACTTATTACCGTCTAGAGTCGAGCTCTACCTTATCGACGGATGTTAGCGGGTTGGTGAATCGGAACACGCACATCTCTCGTGAAACATTTACCGACAGGTGATGGCTACCACCGAGGAGAGATTACTAAAGAGTGGCAACCTTATGGGACCTCGCGGCCCCAAAACCGGTTTGCAATTTTTGACGCCCTGTAGAATGAGCTGGGCCGTAAAGTAAGAAACACGAAGCAAAACCAGAGATGAAAAGGGAGATTGCTCATTTCTTTGTTCGAAAGTGGACAC
>NW_017178347.1:0-1306 GCF_001652005.2 Ceratina calcarata
ATCAAGAACCCTCGGATCATACTCCAATAGTCCTCACGGAAACGAACGATATTTCCTGCCCTGGTATTGGCTGTTCAGTAGACTGGTGTAAATATAGCTCTGTCACAGAGGGTTTGACTATCAAAACAAGATTTCTAAACTCAAACGACATAGACGAAGAAATCGCAGATATATCCAGACTAATGCACTCGGCTGTTAAAGCAGCAACTTACAAAGTAAATTCGGCTACAAATAGACATAAACTACAGAACCACTCATATTTAAACACTCGTATCAGACGTAGGAGAAAAATTAGAAAACTGGCCCAAAAACTTGGAGCCTCTTACTTCAATTTAATAGTTGCTGATCTAACAGCTGAAATTAAAAGACAAATTACATATCTCAGTCATCTGGACTGGATCAAAAGGATTGGCTCTTTCCAGGAAACTGACCCGACCTTTTGGGGAACGTTTAATTCCATGGCTCGTAAATTTCAGAAAGCTAAACTTCCTATAATGCGTAATGAGGGTAAAAATATTACTACTGTTCAGGAAAAAAGCGAATTATTGGCCGATCACTTCGAGATGGTGTTCCGTGAAGCTTCTGCCATGCCCTCTCCTAAACAGAAACTTGTAGATGACGTTGTAGGCTCCTTGGACAGATCGCCTAAGCTAACCAGTGAGCTTTACTCTGATCTCTCACCCGGGAGGATTCATACAATCTTTAAAGGGCTCCGTAACAATAAGGCTCCGGACAGGGATAGACTCTCGGCCTTCATGCTTAAGAACGCGTCCAAGAAATTAACATGCCAAATCTAGTACATATTTAAGGCTTGCCTTGCCTTTTCATATTTTCCTATGGAATGGAAAATTGCCAAGGTCACACCCATACCCAAACCTAGGAAGCCGAAGGATCTCGCTTCGAGCTATAGGCCAATTAGTCTCCTATCTATACTGGGAAAAGTCCTAGAAATAGTCATCATGGATGAAATCAAAATACACCTGGAGGCTAATAAAATTATCATTCCCCAGCAGTTCGGTTTCCGTAAAGGACACTCGACTCTGCAGCAAATCACTAGGATCTCACAAAATGTTAGAAATTCGCAGTTTTAATTTGGGAATGAAAGTTCAGAAACGTATGAGTCATCATGCGTTTCTTAGAATCGGGATATTCCTTCCCCGAAAATCGACGGTATTGTCGGTAGACGGGAATTCGTCACGTCGAGAACATAAGAAACATGTCAATAATCTCTTAAGCCGATTATGACGCGAGTCGTCCGAGCGGAGAAACAGTACAAACAGCCGCGATAACCGGGTCGAATTTAAAA
>NW_017178347.1:2076-7267 GCF_001652005.2 Ceratina calcarata
TGTTAGAGAATTTTTGTAATGGGTACGAACAGCCCGAGCGCGTAGCGCTATATGTATTTGACGAGTGGTAGGGAAGGAGATGATAAAAGGGCCCGAGCACCTGTACGCGGTGCCCATTACTACGGAAGAGTGCGAATAATAAGGTGCGACATAGAATTTCGGGAGCGGCTAATCAGTTGTATAAATTTATATTGTAAACTGTAGTGAACATCTTATATTAAACCTTTATTTCTTCTTATATTGAAGTAAATTATCTCTAATAAAATCAGAAGTGGGATTGCGCTTACGGCGCCGAATAACCGTTACAAGCCGAAAACTACGTCGTACGAACGAAGATTTCCGGTGCGAACACGTGGTCGCGAGGTACGCACTTTAGTAATTTCGGTAGAAAAAAAAAAAATCGTGTACGGTGGACACTAAGGTCCGTTCGAGGATTCCAGTGCGTTATAAAGGGTGTAGTGAATTTAAGGCCAAAGGATGGCGAATTCTCAAGAGTGCACCACGGGCACGGAGGAATCAGGGACGGGCGGTTGCTGCTACCGTGGCGTAAATCATGTATTGCCGGAATTTGATCCAGTTTCTGGGCGATTGACCATCGAAGAATGGATCGAGAAGATGGAGGAGTACGGAGATTTGTACGGATGGGATCATGTCGCGATGCGACACCATGCTCTCTCAAAACTCACGGGAGTGGCCCGTGCATGGAGGGACAGTCTGCCTCGTCTAAATCGCACGTGGACCCAGTGGAAGGCACTGTTCACAGAGAATTTCCCCTCTGTGAGGAGCATTGTCGCCCTCCGTTTGGAAGCTCAACGGTACATATGCAAATCAGGTCAGAATTTAACTGAATATTTCTATGAGAAACTAAGCCGTTGTAATCGTGCACGCATGGCAAATGCGGAGATCATCGAGTGGATTGTAGAAGGGTTGAACAATCCTCGATATCGAGACTACTTAGGACCTTTGTCCAGATATGAACGTCCGAGTCAATTACTTCCTGATCTTTTGGCGGGCGGTGCACATATTTCCGAGGCACCCGGTATAAGACGACCTCCGCGATCGGAAAATCCTAATCGTAACGAGCTGCCGTGTTCTGTATGTAAACAGAAAGGTCACAACGCGAAACGATGCCCGAAACGGATAGACACGGTAACGTGTTTCAAATGCGGGATTACGGGACACATTTCGCGAAGGTGCCCTACCGCGACGACAACAATAAATACCGCGTCGCAACCAACGACTTCTACAGCACGATCCACAAGTAATGCGGTACTACAGGTCGGATCAGACACTCATCGAAAATATTATAAGGATGCGATGTTGAATGGTCAGTCGATCCGATGCTACGTAGATTTGGGCAGTAGCGTCGTAGCGATACGTCAAGACGTTGCCGACGAGCTCAAGATGACTTATTACCAGACGGAACTTCCTTCTTTCGTCGGCTATGGAGCAGGACAAGTACGACCGGTGGGCGTACTCACGGCCGATTTGTCCATTGATGGAGTCCAAGCGCGTGTAGATGTCCATGTGGTACCCAGCGCAACACAGACGATACCCCTGTTGGTTGGACATCCGTATACTGAGCATTCCAGTGTGCTCATTTTAAGCAAACCGGGCGAACTTCGCATCTCTTCCACGATGGAGGGCCTGGTCGGCGAAGTAGCATCGACAGAAAGGACGGTTTTGTGGGCTAGTGCAGCCCAGGTAATCCCTGATCATTATTTGGGGCATGTAACTGTTTGTGGAAAGATTCCAGATAGCAGCCTGTGTATAGAGGGAGGTTTACGCTCTGAAGGACCGAGCATACCACGCTGTATAGTGGACACCGATGCGGACGGCCAAGCGATACTTCCGGTGTTGAACCTAACAGGCAAGGAGATCAAGCTGCAACCTGGAGAACGAGTCACTCGAGGCGAGGTGTGCGAAGAGGTGAAGGCGACCATCGACCCTGCTGACGGCTCCGTCTCGAATCAAGAGGCACGCACTCTCCCAATAGATCCCGAGGAAGTCGACACCGATCTCGAGGATGCCGAGAGAGAACAACTGCTAAGTATATTAAACGAATATCGCGATTTGATTGCGCGAAATATTTTCGAATTAGGGAGGACCGAGAAGGCTAGTATGCATATCAGCCTGACGTCCGATAGACCAATTGCGTATAAACCTTATAGATTGTCATACTTCGAGCGTCGTCAATTAAGCGATCTTGTAACCGAGCTGAAGCGAGCGGAAGTAATCGAGGATAGCGAGTCGCCATACGCGAGCCCTGTGATTTTGGTGAGGAAGAGCAACGGTGAGGTCCGTATGTGTGTGGATTACCGTGCCCTCAACAAGATCACAGTAAAGGACAAGTTCCCGCTTCCCAGAATCGACGACCAGCTCGATAGTTTGCGAGGTTATACTTTCTTCACATCTTTGGATACGTTTAGTGGGTATTATCAGGTCCCAGTGGACAATGAATCGAGGGGAAAAACGGCTTTTGTTACGCCGGACGGGCAATACCAGTTTAAAAGAATGCCCTTTGGGCTGGCGAATGCCCCAGCGGTTTTCCAGCGATTAATAAACACTGTATTACGATCTCTGGATTATAAGATAGCCATAGCATACCTAGATGATTTCCTTGTGCCGAGCGATTCTGTGGAAGAGGGAATTCGACGATTGAAATGTGTCTTTGATTCGTTACGCGAGTTCGGGTTAAGGCTCAATCTGCGTAAATGCCACTTCTTCAAACGTCAAATCGACTATTTAGGATATGATATTCGCTGCGGAGAGATCAGACCAGGGAGGAAAAAGGCCGAAGCAATTTTGTCTTTTCCGGTACCGACGTGTGTTCGAGGTGTGCGTAGCTTTGTAGGGTTGGCAAGTTATTTCCGTAGATTCATTCGAAATTTCGCGATTGAAGTGAAACCATTAACTGACCTATTGCGTAAAGACGTGTTGTTTCATTGGGAAACAGAACACCAAACTGCGTTCGAACGGGTCCGTCGCTTGTTGGCGGATAGGCCGGTGTTAGCAATATACGAACCCGAAGCTGCAACGGAGGTGCATACAGATGCATGTTCGGCTGGGTTAGGAGGGGTCTTGTTACAAAAGGGAAAGGATGGTAAATGGCATCCGATAGGGTATTATAGTAGGAAAACGTCACGAGAAGAAGCTCGATATCATTCATATGAATTAGAAGCACTAGCTATTGTCTGTACCTTGGAGAAGTTCCGAGTGTACCTAATAGGTATAGCATTTAGAATCAAAACGGATTGCAACAGTTTAAAAATGCTTGCAGACAAAAAAGATCTAAGCCCGCGAATTGGCCGGTGGTTTATACGATTGTCCGAATTTAATTACACGATCGAACATGTAAGCGGACGCCAAAATCAACCAGCAGACGCACTCAGTAGACATCCAGTTGCCGAAGCTGAAGATGTAGAAATTATAGGTTTGCCGGTATTAGGTGTCAAAATAACCACTGACTGGGTCGCGGCCATGCAACGCGGAGATCCAGAGATAAAAGGCGTGCGAGACTTGCTTGAGGCAGGTGACAAAAAGACACACGAACGCTTTACGATGTGCAATGCACGAGTATACAGAACCGATAAGGGAAGGTGGCGATTATACGTTCCATCCGATCTGCGATATCAAATAGTAGCAGAAGCCCACCATGCGTTAGCTCATTTAGGAATAGAGAAAACCACGGAGCAGGTAAAACGCGAATACTATTTTCCCGGGCTTAAGGGATGCGTAGAGCAATACGTGAACCGTTGTATACCGTGCCTATATTATAAAACACCGCGAGGGAAGCCTCCTGGGTTTCTACACCCGTTAGATAAAGGCAGTCGCCCCTTTCAGACAATTCACTTAGATCACTTAGGGCCGTTTCCAACTACGGAGACGGGGAACAGATATGTATTGGTGAGCATCTGCGGATTTAGTAAATACGCGGTACTTAAACCTACAATCGACACCAGTGCCGATTTAGTTGTACAATTTATGCGTGAGTATATGTCTCATTACGGGAGGCCCGATCGTATCATAACTGACCGCGGAACGGCGTTTACGGCGAAAGTTTTTGAACAGTTTTGTGAAACCTACGACATTTATCATGTACGCGTCGCAACGGCTACCCCGCGAGCAAACGGGCAAGTCGAGCGGCTGAATTCAGTTATTATCACGTGTCTGGGAACTAATACCGAAGATCCCACAGGCGAAGACTGGGATGCGCAATTATACAACGTACAGTGGGCGATAAATAGCAGCGTGCATAAGGTGATAAAACGCACCCCTTTCGAGGTAATTTTTAATTTTCCGGTAACCGGTTGGCGTGAGTCTCCTCTCACCCGCGAGATTCGATCTTTGAATGAGGAACTAGGCGTTGAACATGAGCGACAGGACATGCCGACGCTACTCGAAAACAGTCAAATCGATGCAAAAGCAAGGTACGATCAACGACGTAGAACCCCACGAGAGTATGTAGTCGGCGATATTGTGCTTGTTCGGAGTGAGGCTCCTAGCACAGGGGACAGTAGAAAGTTGGCTCCAAAATATAAGGGTCCATACGAGATCGAAGCCGTATTACCCAACGATCGTTATAGCGTGCGTGATGTCGAAGGCGAACAGCAAAGTCAGCGAGCCTATCAAGGCATCATAAGCGTAGACCGTTTAAAGTATGTAGCTACGGCAGGTGACTACCGTAATAGACGCACCACCCGTGCGAACGACAAAAAGAATTTGCCGAGTCCGAACGTGGATAGGAATACATGCAGCAGTGCAACTGGCGATGCGCTACCCGCGGATTAGCAGACTCGACGAGGACGTCGAAGCCACAGGATGGCCGAAACTGTTAGAGAATTTTTGTAATGGGTACGAACAGCCCGAGCGCGTAGCGCTATATGTATTTGACGAGTGGTAGGGAAGGAGATGATAAAAGGGCCCGAGCACCTGTACGCGGTGCCCATTACTACGGAAGAGTGCGAATAATAAGGTGCGACATAGAATTTCGGGAGCGGCTAATCAGTTGTATAAATTTATATTGTAAACTGTAGTGAACATCTTATATTAAACCTTTATTTCTTCTTATATTGAAGTAAATTATCTCTAATATGACGATGGGTAAAAATCAGTAGAGTCTCGAAAATCTGATATTGGTGGTAAATCAGATAATGATGTTAATTTGTTTTCACAGAGATCGCCGCTAAGG
>NW_017178347.1:7662-8907 GCF_001652005.2 Ceratina calcarata
AGCCATTTACTGGCTAGAAAATTACGGTCAAATATCTACTGCAGCGCCACCTGTTAACCAAACATTTATGACTATACACCGACCAGTAACTGGCCAGAAAATTCTAGCCAGTATTTTGTGCCCATTTATTAGCCATTTACTGGCTAAAAAATTATGGTTAAACATGTACTGCAGCGCCACCTGTTAACCAAACATTTATGACTATACACCGACCAGTAACTGGCCAGAAAATTCTAGCCAGTATTTTGTGCCCATTTACGAGCCATTTACTGGCTAGAAAATTACGGTCAAATATCTACTGCAGCGCCACCTGTTAACCAACCATTTATGACTATACACCGACCAGTAACTGGCCAGAAAATTCTAGCCAGTATTTTATGCCCATTTACTAGCCATTTACTGGCTAGAAAAGTGTGACTAAAAATTACTGGTCGTTTACTAGCCATAAAATGGTTTTCTCCCAAAATTTTTCTACTCGGGAAACTACGGGTTCGGCCATAAAAAAAGGTGTAGCAGGTACTCAGCGGGTGGTCTACCCGGATTTTCGCGCTAGCCTGCGGAACGAGCCGGCGGGCCCTTCTGAAGTCCCCGTGCTTTTACATGGGTTTCCCTATACTTTCAATTTCCTCCTACGGCACTGTAGGCTCCGCCGGGGCATCTCTCGAGTCAAAAATTTTACCCCCTACCACGTAGTATTCTCACTACGTTTACGGCAATGGGACAAGGCCTTAAGTCGGCTATCGCTGGCAGGCGCAGTATTGAGGGGATACCGCGTAAAATCAAAGGGCAAACAAATCTCTCCAACTAAGGATGGATCAGTAAATCCCCCAAAAATCATTGCCAAAAAAAAAATGACGATCAGCTGCGCGTATGGTGAAAACGATGCAAGTCGGATTGCTCTATTTCAGGGGCAGAAAAGCTAAATTTTTAAACGTTAATAACTAATTAACAAACGCAAACTTAAATAGAAGTATGCATTTCTATTCTATACTATACAGGGTGTCCCAGAACTAGTGTTAGGCCTTGAAATGGGGTGGAGCCATGGTGATTTTAAACAACTTTTTCCTTTGCAAAAAAGTTGTCCGAGGCGTGGTAGTCGAGTTATTAACAAAAACTCTCGACGAATCAGAGCGCGAGTATACAAGGCGGGCAGGAGCGAGGTAACCGCCTCGTGCGTTGTCGCGCCCGTACGTCGCGCTCGTGACGGGAGCACAAGATGAAAGAAATGTTACATGCAAAAATGAA
>NW_017178347.1:9532-17541 GCF_001652005.2 Ceratina calcarata
TTCATTTTTGCATGTAACATTTCTTTCATCTTGTGCTCCTGTCACGAGTGCGACGTACGGGCGCGACAACGCACGAGGCGGTTACCTCGCTCCTGCCCGCCTTGTATACTCGCGCTCTGATTCGTCGAGAGTTTTTGTTAATAACTCGACTACCACGCCTCGGACAACTTTTTTGCAAAGGAAAAAGTTGTTTAAAATCACCATGGCTCCACCCCATTTCAAGGCCTAACACTAGTTCTGGGACACCCTGTATAGGGAAAGAATTTTTATAAAATTGCATAATTGTTTAAAAAAGGAATAAGTTAATTTCCTAATCGCCTCTCCGATTTAAATTTAATCGTCCGAAATAATAATAATCTCGTAAATGTATTGAGGTTCCGAGAAAGTCACCGCGATAACAGAAAAACATGGATACACGTGCCGAGTTTCTTGCCAGCTCGGTCGTTTTAAACGGTCGCGATGTTTAGATTCCGCGACCGGAAAAAGTTCGAACTGGGCAGAGTGCGACGGAGTACGAAGACACACACGTGACGTGTCACCTGGATGCGAGCGAAATAGAGATACTTCGCAATTCCCCACCTCGCGACAACCGAGGTGAAGGACAATTTCGAAAAGACGATCATTCCGTTTTGAGGATTCCGTGTCGATTATGTCCGTATCGAGGATTCCCGTGCTGACGGTTATCGTGACGAATAGTAACAGTGATCGGCGTTGATTCCCATGTCGGAGTTTTGCAGTGTCGACGATTGAACGTGATCGACGATTATCACAGTGTCGATTTCAACGTGTCGATTATTCAGCCTCGGCGAACACCAAGAGCTGGTGAATACAGCACCATCCGAGTGTGATCTGCCTGGTGGAGGATACCTTGGCGGACCCCAGACTTGGTGAATATAGCACCATAGAGTGTGACCTGCCCGGTGGATTACGCGTTGGACGTTCAACCGTGCGGACCCCAATCGCTGGTGAATACAGCATCCTCAAAGTGCGACCTGCTCGGTGTAGGATACACCGCGGCGGACCCCAGCATTGGTGAATAGAGCACCTTTCGAGTGCGACCTGCATGGCGAAGGATATACCGGCTGCATTCGTATATCCGCGAACGTTCGACCGACGGCTGTCTCCTGTGGTCCAGAGAGAGAACGTACGTGAAGGAGCAGCTACTGTATTCGCGAAGTGACCGAATACGGGGGGTACTTGTGCCAGGTACCCCTGCACATTATTCTGCAGCTGCACTTAACGGGTCTCAACCTGGCCGATAAGTTAATTCGGCTTAACATAGGGCTGAGACTTGCCATGGAGGCGGACCTCCCGCCGCCAGCTTTGGTACGAGCCATGCAGGCGAGCGAGAGGGTCCGCGAAGACGCGGACCCTGCGCGAAGGAGAGATTGAACGTGATCGACGATTATCACAGTGTCGATTTCAACGTGTCGATTATTCAGCCTCGGCGAACACCAAGAGCTGGTGAATACAGCACCATCCGAGTGTGATCTGCCTGGTGGAGGATACCTTGGCGGACCCCAGACTTGGTGAATATAGCACCATAGAGTGTGACCTGCCCGGTGGATTACGCGTTGGACGTTCAACCGTGCGGACCCCAATCGCTGGTGAATACAGCATCCTCAAAGTGCGACCTGCTCGGTGTAGGATACACCGCGGCGGACCCCAGCATTGGTGAATAGAGCACCTTTCGAGTGCGACCTGCATGGCGAAGGATATACCGGCTGCATTCGTATATCCGCGAACGTTCGACCGACGGCTGTCTCCTGTGGTCCAGAGATTTCCTAATCGCCTCTCCGATTTAAATTTAATCGTCCGAAATAATAATAATCTCGTAAATGTATTGAGGTTCCGAGAAAGTCACCGCGATAACAGAAAAACATGGATACACGTGCCGAGTTTCTTGCCAGCTCGGTCGTTTTAAACGGTCGCGATGTTTAGATTCCGCGACCGGAAAAAGTTCGAACTGGGCAGAGTGCGACGGAGTACGAAGACACACACGTGACGTGTCACCTGGATGCGAGCGAAATAGAGATACTTCGCAATTCCCCACCTCGCGACAACCGAGGTGAAGGACAATTTCGAAAAGACGATCATTCCGTTTTGAGGATTCCGTGTCGATTATGTCCGTATCGAGGATTCCCGTGCTGACGGTTATCGTGACGAATAGTAACAGTGATCGGCGTTGATTCCCATGTCGGAGTTTTGCAGTGTCGACGATTGAACGTGATCGACGATTATCACAGTGTCGATTTCAACGTGTCGATTATTCAGCCTCGGCGAACACCAAGAGCTGGTGAATACAGCACCATCCGAGTGTGATCTGCCTGGTGGAGGATACCTTGGCGGACCCCAGACTTGGTGAATATAGCACCATAGAGTGTGACCTGCCCGGTGGATTACGCGTTGGACGTTCAACCGTGCGGACCCCAATCGCTGGTGAATACAGCATCCTCAAAGTGCGACCTGCTCGGTGTAGGATACACCGCGGCGGACCCCAGCATTGGTGAATA
The DNA here is from genome assembly GCF_001652005.2 of Ceratina calcarata. Taxonomy (NCBI): domain Eukaryota; kingdom Metazoa; phylum Arthropoda; class Insecta; order Hymenoptera; family Apidae; genus Ceratina; species Ceratina calcarata. The sequence continues at coordinate 12,046 of NW_017178347.1, forward strand.
GAGCACCTTTCGAGTGCGACCTGCATGGCGAAGGATATACCGGCTGCATTCGTATATCCGCGAACGTTCGACCGACGGCTGTCTCCTGTGGTCCAGAGAGAGAACGTACGTGAAGGAGCAGCTACTGTATTCGCGAAGTGACCGAATACGGGGGGTACTTGTGCCAGGTACCCCTGCACATTATTCTGCAGCTGCACTTAACGGGTCTCAACCTGGCCGATAAGTTAATTCGGCTTAACATAGGGCTGAGACTTGCCATGGAGGCGGACCTCCCGCCGCCAGCTTTGGTACGAGCCATGCAGGCGAGCGAGAGGGTCCGCGAAGACGCGGACCCTGCGCGAAGGAGAAGGAGGCGAAGGAGGGCTTAATGCCCTCCTTCCTTTGTTGGTGCAGAAGGAGGGCACGAGGCTCTCCTTCTCTTCTTTTGGGGTGGGGAGGCCCGGAAGCCTCCCCGGCCACGCCTTAGGTGGCTAGTTGGACGGGGGAGGAGACACGTTGACTCCTTCCTCCTCGTGCCTGGAGTGGATGCCCCAGGTGCGTAGGTGGGGTGGAACGTTGTCTCCTCCCCTGGGCGTCCGGGACAGGATATTCAGGGCGCGGAGTATGCGCGGTGCCCGTACAGATGGGATGCACTTTGTTGCATCGCAGATGCACGGGTACCGCGGGAGTCGCCGACGGTCAGGGTGGAGGCCCTGCCCCGTCATGTTATGGCGGCCCCGAGATGTGCGGCGCAGTGGTGTGGCCGCGGCGCCTTGTGCGCGCGATTCTGGGGGGGCTTTACGCCCCCCGCCTGGGACTGTCTAGCCAGGGGGGTACCGGTAGTGTGCTTTTTAGCGATTCCGGTGCCCCCCTAAGAGCGAGGCGGAGGGCCACCGGAGAGGTTTTAGTGGGTAAGAATCACACATAGCCCGTCTTCCCCCCCCACCTAGGGAAGGCGGGTACCTTTCGAAGATTTCCCCTCCGTCAACAAAAAAAAAAAAAGGTGAGCAGTGAAAGCAGAGTACCGTTCGTTGAGTAATCAACATATACGGTTCCGGTCCCTTTTCGGAGTCATTCGAAAGAGCGAAGCGGAGTGCGAAAAGCCTCCGAATAATACAGTCCACATAGCACGCTGCTGAACTGATTCAGCGTGCGGCTCTCACATTGAGGTGAGCCCGTATTTATTTAATTGTCTTCTTTCAGTGATCGCGACAGCAGGCGGGAGAAGAGCAAAAACAGGCGTCGCAGCTAGAAGCGTGGAGGTTGTGACTCGAAGACTGCCAGTCGGACGCGGATAATTCCCGTCTATTCCGGACCATTCGAGATCCTCCACGGAGAAAGAAATATATTTGAATAAACCAGGTTTCGTTTTTGTTTAATTTTTCTGATTCCGTTATTTCGAACACCCATTTTCCCGGCCGAACCCCGTTAGGGGTTATCCCTAACAATAATATAGTAATAATATATAGTTGCTCATTAAAATTACTTAGGGAAATAACTTTAATGTGTAAGTACTGTGTGTTTATACAAAATTAAATAGAAGTATGCATTTCTATACTATATTATATAGGGGATGAGTTTTAATATACAAAGTACTACATATTTTTATAAAAGTGCATAATAATATAGAGTTGCACATGAAAATTATGTAGGGAAATAACTTTAATGTGTAAGTACTGTATGTTTGTACAAAATTAAATAGAAGTATGCAATTCTAATAAATCTATTACAAAAACCGTATATAAGTATTAACGCCTTTTTCCGTTTTATATGACCTTCAATGTTATTTTCCCGATTACATTTTGCAACGAAAGAATCTGAGAAAATTCTCAGACATGTCTAGCTACACTACAAACATGAAAAATGTAGCCGTAAAAAATTAAAATGTGTTGAATATAATTTTTTTACATAGAAATCTAGATTTATATTTTTGTCACAGATAGACTTGCAGATATATCAAGTAAACTATTGGTGGTCTCACATTACCTGCTCATTGTTAAAATATTTTTAAACAATTGAGAAATACTGTTTAAATAATGAACTCTGCTCAGTAAACTGTAAATGTAAGAAAAGAAAATACATATGTTACAAAAAAATAAGGTCGGTGACAAGACGCGAACCGACTATGCAACGATTACTGGTCTTCAGTCTTCGCCACTACGCTGCCGCCGCCGTTAGAAACTCGTCTTCCGTCTCCGTACTTGAACATGAGACATATATAGTTTTTGATTTTTTCACATTGACGCAAAAATCCTAAAAATCTGAAAAAATTCATGAACAATCTTTGCAACAATACGAATCTACTATAAAAATAGCGTTTTTCCGATTTTTTTAGAAAAAATTATTTTTAGCTCTTTTTTATTTTTCACGGCTACATTTTGCAAGGGAAAAATCTGAGAAAATTCTCAGACATGTCCAACTATACTACGAACATGTCAGAATTTTCTCAGATTTTTCGCAAGGCGCTAAAAAAACTGATTTTTCGGATTTTCCCGATTACTACCCCCCTGGTTGAGATACAGAACTAAAAATTGGAGTGAATGTGTCTTTTTTGATAAGTTATCAAATGACGTTTCATTCGGCTCAAGGGCACATTTGACCCCCTATCCAGCTAGGCTTTCCCGTAAGTAAATACAGAATCGCGGCTATGCACTCCGTAACAGTTGCAGAAGCTTCTAACCCTTCTCATTGAGTGAACAACCGAATGTCTCGATAATGTTGTCAAAGCTCACAACCGAATGTGTCTCGCTGATTGAATGTGAAAACTGATGACCATATGCGCAGCTGATCGTCGTCGGTCAATGCTTGTCGATAACGATGAACAGGACCGTAGTTATAACTTGTGGGCTTACCTCGAGTGACGAGTGGAGAACGCAAATTATTTTAAATGATGTGCCTCGCATGCTTCCTCGTCATTCGCGTAATCCACAAGAGCACATCGAAACACGCTCTATGGGATTTTCAAGTCAGGAGGGAGAATGCTCTTTTCTTCGCAACAAAAAGAAATTCACACAAACACACACACACACACGCACGAAACATGAAACACACAGTCCCATTCACACCACACACTACGCGCACAACGATTTGCCCGAAAACTCGAAATTTTTACGTCGTACTCCTTTTTGCGACGCACTTGCGATGTTGTCTCATCAGGAGTCGACTAAAAACTGTTCCAGCAGTTTTTTGTCCCCATCGAGTCGAAGTCCTGACCCATTCGCACTTTCCCATGGAAAATTCAGACATCGCATTATCGGTCCTTAACAAAAGCGTTCGGCCTCGGACGCCTGGGCATCTGGTAACACTTAACTCGCGCCTTCCAAGTTACACGCTCTATGTTCCTTTCTTTTTCTCACACAAATTCTTGAAAGGATGCATTCTTTCTTTTTCTGATGTGAAGCTGCGTTTTGACATCGACAGTATTTTCTTTTGGGAATTATCGGAAAGCAGTCGTGAAGGAACTATCGTCTTAAATCTTCCATTCCTTTACATTTTTCTGTTCACATAAATTCGAATCCAGTGAAGTTTCTGTTGCGTCCAGCTAACTTGAGATGTACTGTTACTACATGAAAAATAGTGGTGGAAGGAGAAGCACACATTGTACACAAATCTGGAAAATCATGAAATTAATGTAAACTTGCAACACAATAGAGCAAAAGTAGTTAAATCTTCCTCCTTTCTCTGCCGTAATGTATAGCCTTATTTTTTATATGTCTTGATGAATAATAATTAATATATAATATAATTTTATTTTGAAATTGAATGTGTTACGTCCTACTACGGGGGTCCTTGCCTTTATTTAAAGTGCTAAAGCACACCTTGACCTAACTATCTATTTCAAGGGAATAGGTATAGGATACACAAGGATTGACACGAGATTTCTATACAATTTATATTCTTTAATATTTAATACTCAATTACATACCAAAGACCGCTTAGCTTGGCCTGGTCGGCGGTTCGCGTGTCGGTGGCCTCTGTGCTGACACTAGTCACTTCACGTTACAAGTATTTTATTTCTATATTTAACTTCTCGAGTTCCCAGCAGTTTCTAGGCAATGCGTTCGTCCCTCGGGTAAGCCGTTTAAGAATCCTTTNCCCGTATTTCGAGCCCCACTACTATTCCCCTCATGCGCCTTCGCTGACCATGCCTAGCATACCCCCATCAAGTACCAGACCCCACCATGGTCGCGTCGTCCCCACTTTCCGGCCCTGTGAAAAATTACGAGCACCCTGCGTACAAGAGCTGTGATGGTCACGGGAACGTCCGAGACTCGGACACGTATAAACTAGACGTGCCCTTGTTCCGACACTGATAATCAGTGTCAACGTCAGGAACGTAAGATACTCTTTCCGTCCTGTATAATACGTAATCGAATCTGAATTTCGCGAATAGGATGTCACGTTAAAAACGTGAATATTCCTATTCGGAGGTAATTCTTAATTTCTGAAATCACGAGTTAGGATGCACTCGGAAGATATCAGGATCGGTCGAACGATAATCGTTCGTGTCGAATTGATCTATAAACCGCGCGACTTGAATATCGAGAACAGAATGACGAGGGCTCCGCGTCTCCTTTCCACGAAGACTATTTCGCCGCGATGCGGCGTAGAAATCGAGTATATTGCCTCTCTTTCTAATTAAGGTGTTTCAGAAAGGGAAACACCTTTCGTCGATAATTCGTATTTGAAAAATCACGTTACGCGGAGGCCAACGTTTACCGAGCGGAGCGGTGTTTACATCGCGGCGTCGAGCATAAGAAGTGTTATTCCCTTTCTTATACTCGGGAACCGTCTATATTTCTTTTAATTTCGTGTATATTTCCGAGAATTCGTAATCGAATTCTCGAAACACGGATTAAATTAATAATTGCAGGTCGAGCAATGCTCTTAAGCCATGCACCATTTCAATCTTCAAACGAGAAAATAAGCATCTTTAGCCGATTTTGGCCATGACTCTTTCTGCTCAACTCTGCTCAAACTGCCAAATCGTTGACTTGAAACCATTGATTGTTTTCACGTAACATGTTTGTGTAATGTCCACATTGAACACTGCTACCATAATGAAATATCGCATTAATGACCTTGTATATATAATATATTTAATAAATAATAAAAATGTAATGCTTCTTTTTACCCGTCCATAATTTTTATGATAATGATAAAGAATGATAAATAATTTAATGTTAAGTAATGATCCAACTTCATTGAAAATATTTTCTTAATCTTACATATATTTATTTTTCTATTTTCATACAATCTAATACTTATTTTCGTATTTTCACATAATTGATTTCACAACTTTCATGACCTCATTTTGACAGGAGTAGAATTATTATTATAGTATAGAGTAGCAGAGTATATTATAGGAAGATAATGAAATTACTTTATAGTGTATGGAATAAAATATTTTGTTTAGTGTGTGATAAAGTATTCTATGGGTATATTATTTATATGAAATTGAATGTTAAAAAAAAGTTGGGAAATTAAGATAAGTCGGGAAAAGTACATTTCATAACA
>NW_017178348.1:0-697 GCF_001652005.2 Ceratina calcarata
TCTCTACAGTTTTTACATTTTCTTTTTAATTCAATATTCCTCGCGACTTGTTAATTTCTCATTTGTCCTATTATCATCCATCAATTATCAACGATCTATTCCATCCATTCCACATGAATAACGATTAAGTGTATTAATTGTTATTCATAATAACGAACGAACAACAATTTCCTTGCATTGTTATTCATGTAGTTTGTTATTNCCGGCCGCCTGATTCCGAGCCAGCGCTCCCGAAACGGAGACCGCCGTGGTTTTCATTGGTCCGTGTTTTTCGTTAATAACTCGGTAACCAAGCCCCATTTCGTATTTTGCGAAAGGAAATTGTTGTTCATAATGCTCCTCCCCATCTGCCATTTTCGGATCTAACAATCTTTCCGGAACACCCTGTATACAAATACCTGTCGAAGATTATCATTTCATTCCTAAAGTGTTTGGAGAATAATTAAAGAAGCAGTCCAATTTGAGATAAAAGTTCCAAAATAGTGCAGTCAAGAAACGTGCGCATTTGATGTCGATTTGAATGAGGAACGCGAAAAGAGCCTCTCTCACAGCTGGCTAACGGCGCAGTGCGACAGTCACTAACAACTTTAAAAATTTCTATTGAACGAGAAATTGCATCAAATTGCGTTTCAAACGGAGCCGAACCTCTTCGAATCGCAACCCATGCATCACCATATACTATAATACACTATATGTA
>NW_017178349.1:0-696 GCF_001652005.2 Ceratina calcarata
TTTCATTCCTTCGCAAGAAATATTAGTTATTGGTTGGCCATTAAACTGGAGTCAAATACATATCAGAAAGGAAAACTTCTACGAAATCGAATCGTAAACCCGGAAGTTTTCTATCGAACAGATTCAAAGCACATACATCCGCAGATCCCATACTTTCCCTCATCTGAACCGGGGAGAGACGAGAGCTGAATTTTCTTAGGGGGGGTCACAGGTGCGATCGCAAGAACCAGCCCCACGGCGAACGAACGACGCCGCACCGCACCGGCTCGGGCCAAACGGTTCGCAAGAGAAACCCGTTTAAGAATAGCAGCTGGCAGAAATAGGAGACGCGCGAAAGTAACATACCGAAAGACGAGAAATAACTTCGCTACGGTAGACCAACAAAGCCACGGTGGACAGCTGTAGCCACTGCCTCGCGATATTAATGTCACGGCGCAAAATGAAGATCAAGAGCGAAACGAAAGGGGTGGCTAAAAGATAGCTGAGGCCCGAGAAAATAGTCTATTAGGCTTATGCGTATAAAATATCAAATGGTTTCTGGAGTTTGAACTATTTGTTAGAAAATCATGCTATACTTTTATCATGTCCTCCACTATTGTGAACTTAATAATTAATAAAATGTGAAGCATAATTGTTAAAAAATTTTTAATACATAAGTCCCACACTTGCTCTTTAAAATACTATCATATTTAACAC
>NW_017178350.1:0-695 GCF_001652005.2 Ceratina calcarata
TTTACAGAAGCTCCAGTTCGAACTAAAGTATTTTGGCAGGAAAGTGGCGGACGCTAAACTAGATTGGCGATTTAATTTTTGATCTTCCACGGCGAAAACGTGCACAGTACCATGATCGCTGGCTACGCATAGCCAAGTTGAATCGTGATTAAAATTAATGCTGTAACAACATTCGATCGGTCAACATTACGTGTGAAAAAATGAGAACTTCACGATATCCGTTGATTCCTTACCAGTAAATGTTTGCATGATTAGCTCCTCTCCTCAATTCATTAATCATATTACCAGTCTGTGTTTCGAATACTCTTATCAGTGTTCCTTTTTCTGAAGCAGTAGCTAATCTGGTGCCTTGTAAATTTAAAGCTATACACGACAAGGGTGTTTCATGTGCTTCGATATTCAGTGGCTGCTTCTCTGTATTAGCTAAATCTATCACTGCACGGATGAACAACAGTTATTTAAGAAAACACGACAGACGAGAGCAAGGAAACCTCGGCTCAAATTTTACCTTGAACGTGTCCATTCTTCCTACCAGGAAAGGCAAGCAAGGAATTACTACTACTTGGACATAACACGCACAGGCCCCTGGGATTCGGGTTGGTTTCAAATACGTGTAGTTGTTGCGGATTCTGCGTGAACGTGTAGACTTTTATAACTCCTTCTAAAATTACGACTATCCTATCCCTCCTCAGTTT
>NW_017178351.1:0-695 GCF_001652005.2 Ceratina calcarata
CTTCTATGTTTGTGTACACACATGTTTTAGTTAATAAAATTATAAGCTACTGAAGAAAATTTAATTACACTTTATTTACAAACGTCAAAATAGTAATAAATAATTCAAAAGTTATTAACAAAATTGCAATATGATTGATAGTAACAGATTTAGCCTAACCTGCAAAACTGTTTGATACGTCTAGGACGCCCTTAGCTCTCCAACATCCCAAGAGAACACCAACAACTCTTTTCTGGTTGCCAATTTTTCCCATACGATTAAAATGATCCACCACACTTAATAAAACTAAAGGATGTACCACTACTTTCGTAGTTACAACCTCTTGACTCGGCATTTTTGAACAATTCCTTTAACTTCTCACAATGATCGTAGCCGCCGCAGCAGAAACAACATCCATACACAGAAAGAAAAATGAGAGTTCTCACGCCCGGGATTTCGTCACTATTCATACTAGTGCTGCACCTTGCGGCCAATTCGGGAGAAAACTCCAGCACGCTAAGTGGGTCGGGAATCATTTTGGGTAGCTTATGAAAAATTTTATATGGTAATTGACAAAGTATGGTCACCGAGGAGATATTCCTCGGTGGTATGGTATAGTAATATACGTTGTATAACGTATGAGTGAGAGGAAATAAAATAATAGATGATGAGATATTTATTTCACAACTGTTTTAAATTTATAAATATACTGTATA
>NW_017178352.1:0-695 GCF_001652005.2 Ceratina calcarata
AGGAGACAATGGACGTCGACGTGGAAGGCCGGTAGTTGCACGCCGAGCTGCATCGAACCGCAAACGCTATTCAATTCGTTGAAAGTGCTCGGGATCTGCCTAATCGGCGCGTGAAGCGGCTCGCGTGCCTCTTATAATCGGTTGTCATCTAAATTGCCTCGATTCCGCAACAACGTTATACGACCGCGCCCGCCACATCAAGGTTCATTTATGCTATCGACGAGCCGTGAACAAACCGGCCAGAACGAAGATACAGCTACTTAAAACGATTCCCGATCCACTCGGCACGCATACACTAATTGAATTTTTATTATGCATTACCAACTTTCATTATAGTGACTAAATATCTCAAAGTACAACGATATTATAAATTTTTAAAGAGTACATTTATATTTGTGCGATCTCTAGCTTTGATTTCAATCGTGGTTCATCAAAATCTGTGCACTGGAATTTGAAATACAGAAACAAGTTCCAGAAAAATTCAAAGACTGATGAACTGCAAAGTACTAAGCTTTTATGATTAAGATTTTAATTCGAATTTTAGTTAGGATTCATTTGTATTGCAAACAAGTTTAAGTATTGTTACACGAATTATTTTACATATCCCAACTTACGTCATTTTGTCACTGCATTCGCCAGGATTTAAAATTTGAAACTTAGGGCAGTATTCGTAGTCGTTATTTATTTTTAAGATC
>NW_017178353.1:0-695 GCF_001652005.2 Ceratina calcarata
AAACTATGTGGTAAAATGCACTGAAATTTCGCAAAAGTATCTATCAGGTGGTTAATTAATTTTATTGAAAGTTTCGTGATTATCTCGAATAGTGTTCATCAATTCATCGCATTCTGATTCTGGATCAAAACTGAATCATTAATTATCATCCTTAACGCGAGGAACATTTTTTAAAAAATATTGCATTAATTCTTAAATATAAAAACCGACCATTTTTTAGGAAGTAATTCTTTGCGAACTAATCGGGAAATCGAACTTCTTTCACGCGTTAACCGCGGACTTCCTTTTCCGCACGGCGTTAATGATACGAACGTGAGAAATGATTACGACACGTTTGGCCGACTGGGCCAGTTCGGGAAGCGAAGTCTGCAGTTGAAGCGGAATTATTGCGACACCCACGGCTCGTCACGAGTCACCGGATAATGCTGAGAGCGTTTCGTGATCGAAAAATAGTCCGCGTTATTTTCTACTACTTTTTCCCGCGAGTCGACCGTCGTCCTCGACAATCGACGAGGACAAAACGGAAAACGTTACGCGATCATTCGATGAACAAAACGATTCAACGATAACGCACCGTTTCTCACGTTTAACGAATCGTCAACTGACGCAAGAGACTCACGTAATACACGTAATGAAATACTAACAGGAATATCGTTTCGGAACAGAGAAATTATTTCCGATGATTTCAATTATTC
>NW_017178354.1:0-696 GCF_001652005.2 Ceratina calcarata
TCAGATATTCGAGTATCAATGCCGGCGGTCAAAGGTAGTCGTTCCTCCCAATACAAAAAATTTTGAATTTCGGAATATATCCTTAGGTATACATACACACGACAATTGCTGTGTTCTACAGGATGCAATTATTTGCATAATAAGTTACATTTTACATGAAAACAATGTCGCCCGCTTGATAGTACGAAAGTTTTCTGAGGTGGATGTCATTTATAGAGCTAGCTTATATCATCCTCGAGTTTGAAATTTNCCTGGAGCCCGTCACACTGCGGCGCGGCCAGTAACATCATGTAAAACTACGATCGGCCCCCACTGCTGCGAGGCAGTGCGAGCCGAATGCGAACATCGCCGCTTTAGTGCTTTCGCAATTACGTACATTTTCGCTGCTGACAAGGGGAACCCCCTATCTGTCCCCCTCCGATATCGTTCAAACTGATTGGGGCGAAAGAGTATAAAAAATTAAGGAATACGTCTTTCGACCTAGGTGCCAGTACTCAATAGTTATTGAAAAAAACGTTGGTGAAAGTTTTGGTGGCCTTTATAATGGAATACAGAAGCCTGTGTTTCAACATGAGTGCTGGCGTAATGAATAGTATGCTTGATTCTAAATCCAGCATTCCCGGGTTCAACACTTCGTGGCTTCTGAAAGGGCCTAGCTGGATAAGGGGGTCAAATGTGCCCTTGAGCCGAATGAAG
>NW_017178355.1:0-695 GCF_001652005.2 Ceratina calcarata
TGTGTTTGAAAGTAAAATTTTGATATGGTTTTCATTTTATCTAGGGAATTTCAGTTTATTACATCGTCGAGGGTTAATGTTCCGGGCTGGTTCCTCATTTTCTCCGCGTCCTCGACAATTGGTGAACATCGCTTAAGAACCACTCGGCAAGTAAGCTCTCGTTGATCCACTCGAAACGTCGTCGTCGTCGTCGTCGTCGCTCGCGGGATCAGTATGGTACGCAACAGCGCAAGCTGAGCTCGCAAGCTTTCGAGGTTGTCGCGTTTCCATAAACTTGAAATCTGATAGACAAACACTTCCCTAGGCCCGGGCGATCTTCATTAAGTTTAGTGTGTGGGTCGTCGATTTTTATACTAAAATATTTATGATAGCAATTTATAAAATTTGTCATCGGATTTAAATAATGATTTTTTATTTCATTCAAATATTGCACATGCAGTTTTCTTATGAATACATAAAATTCGCATTCTGTTGATGAATTACAGGCTTGATTTTCGTAATACAAATATCTGAAAATCAATTTCACAACTTTTCTACTAAGTGTGAGGGTAAAAGGGTGTAAAATAAAATCGTCAATATTTTTCCAGTTGCATGACTCATCGACCATCGAGGGTGGATACGACCCTATTCGTAAATGAAGTAAACTTAATATTAGGTCTACCAGAAAGTTCTGTCCATTTTTGGAATAAACCAAA
>NW_017178356.1:0-695 GCF_001652005.2 Ceratina calcarata
AATCGATAATCAACCGTCCCGGTCCAGTTTCTAAACTAAAGACTAAGGAAAATAGGTCTAGCAATTTTTCGATAGGCATCTATTACTGTTTACTTACTTTTTCCACCTTCTTGGCGGCTTCTGCGGCAGCCACGGCCTGAACGTTCGCAGCCTGGACGTTCGCGGCCTGGATGTTCGCGGTCTGCATGTTCGCGACCTCGGCACCCGTCGTCTGTTTGTCCTCAGCTTCTGCAAAAAGTACGAATAATTTTAGCATAGTGTTACAAAAACATTCATTTGCGGCAAAAATGTAATACTGTTTTCAAGTGAAAATGAAGGAATATGTGAAGATACTTACGTTTAGACTTGCCAAAAAACCACCGAAACATTTTTGTTCAACCTCTCGTGTTCCACTGTTTAAAATAAATGCTGTCGAAAGAATGAGTGACCATTGGAAAAAGCACCCCGCAGGGAAGAGTCCTATTCTCCCACTACTATGCAACGACAAACAGCTCTCGGTTCCGCGTGAACATGAAACATTGTTCATGTTCCGACATCCGGTCTAGATTCTCTGCGTCCATTCATTTTTGTAACATTGTATGCCACATGAAATGAATTCGGGGTATACTAAAAGTTAAATAATCCAACACCCATAAATTGTCGTACCTGTTTTACTGTTTCGAGCCGCGGTATGTCCCTAACAATTTCTGTTTTTC
>NW_017178357.1:0-695 GCF_001652005.2 Ceratina calcarata
ATTTCTCTCCACCGCTTTAGGTTCTCGACTAGACAACTCTAATAAGTTTGCTAGAAATTTGCAACACTTTTCTTTGGTATTATCTGTAGTTTGGCGCTAAAAATAAAAAGAGATATGTAACATTTGCAAATTTTCACATACTTTTTAATTATATTAACTAGGTGTGGTACGTACTGGTGTAGGTGCTTGAACCGTTTGAAGAGTAGTGACAGGTAAGGTAGGCGTAGTTATGGCAGCGGCAGTCACCGTCGCAGGTGTCGTAGTTGCTGTTGTAACAGTTGCAGCCACAGTCTATATATAAATACCAATCATTAGCCATTAGTCAAAAATCTCTATTTACACAAATTTTACATTTAATTCATAATTTTGTTCTATAAGAATAACGAAACTGTGATCGAAAAGTAGAAGCATTTTGCACCACTGCCAAACAAAATATAAATAGCAAATTTTAATACATGAATGATGATTTCGTTCGTGACACAATTTTCTCCTCAAGCAAAATTTCCATTTTTTTTAACTGATTACTTCTCAATGTTGATGATTACATCTCTAGACATTCTGAAGCTCAGTATTAATAAAAGCATTTATGATAATGTATTTCCCACATGCCTTCTGTAACATCTATGAAAATTTTCATATCGCATTTTCTTCTTTCTACTCATATACAACAATCAACTTATCTCTGTATATGCATG
>NW_017178358.1:0-2203 GCF_001652005.2 Ceratina calcarata
TTGATATTCTGGAAAAGACAGAGAGAAGGGAGGACGCGGTTCGGCGGAACAAGTCCGAGCAGGAGTCAGTTAGCTCGGGATGCTCTGAGCATTGACACCGCTGAACGAGTGTATGAATAAAGTATTTCTCGTTATTGTTTAACCCTAATCAATTTCTTACCCATTCCCGCGTCGTGTTGCATCCAAAGCCTCATTTAGGTATAAAACGGCGCTAGACCACAGCCCTTCGGATCAGTCTGAACTAAGGGTCTTAGAACGTGGAAACGCTGTCTCATCCTGCTGAGAATATTTGTGTGAGTCTAGACTTAGATTTTCCCCGCGACTTCGCTGCGTGAATCGAAGTAGGAATTCTCTTCGAGTAAAAGTTAACACTATGTTACGTCCCGGATTTCGAGTCTCTAAATAATGGAGGGTCTCTACTCTCCGTAACGAGTTCCTTAGCAGTCCTTTTGGCCCAGACGGTACGTACGCCCGAATCTGACCGGGAACCGTGGCGTTCAGTCCAAGCGCTCGTTGAGGGACCGGCGGGGATCCGCCGGGTGTATGGATTCCGGTGGCGAGCAGCGTTTTGTTGCACCGTCTATGGAGATTAGTTTCCACCTGGCACTAGTCTCGCGGTTCGCGTACGGGTTAGGAACTATTTGGACGGGATTATACAATTCGCGCAATAGCTTCCGTAGATGATACCGACGTCCACCGCGTCGTTTCCTGCCCATCAAGACAGCTCGATTTTCCGTGCAGCTGGTTCACGCACCACCGAGAACGGCTTAGAACCTCCTTAATATCGCTCGATACCCCGTGCGGCTAATTCTCGCACCTCTGAGTGTGAGCTCGATCGAGGGCAATGGTTATTAAATCTGTTAGGAAACGCGCGAGGGTGTATGATTTAGTAATAATGCAGATGATTATGAAAGGTATATTTGTAGGCATAGGATACAAGTTAAATCTAGAGATAAGCTATTTATAGACTACTGGAACTGTTGTTCCAGAGTGTACGCTCGGTTTACGCTAAGGAGGAGCTATGCTCCGCTTGAAGATGGAAAACGCGAGGAAGAGAGAGGCTTGACCATACGTCTCGCCTGGCTCTCAACCGACTTCTCTCCCCTAAACGAGAGAGGCCCTTATATAGCTCCTATTATCTTATGATTATGAATTCCAATGCGATGGTTGCTAGCGCATCGGTTATGACTAATTGTGAATTACTAAGGTTACATACTTTGGTTATCGTTATCTTAAGGGTCTTATGACCGAATGCTTATGACTAAGGTTACTTGAGGTAGAATTATATTCCTAAATCAGCACGTCAACTGCTTGACAACCGGTTGACGTGACATAAGCAAAATATGCATGAATTACATAAAATATGCATGAATTACAAGAAATATTTTCTTTCCTTCTTTTGCACAATGCTTATAAAATAATGTAAATAAATATATTCATACGTTGTAACCGTACAAATTTCCCGCGTGTACCGGTTACATATATCCTCGCGGAGGAACGTTCGGGAAGGTCCGAGGACCTTACGCAGGCGCAGGTACCGCCGGTTATGTAATCCGAGGATCGACGATCGATCCGGTAACCGACGGATCACTCTGAGTCTGTATAGCGCGAAGATAACATAGTATTCTAGAAAGGATCCGTCCAGGACGTAGAAACTGAGGCATTGTATAGAGAATTGTGCTAATTGCGATTCGGCACCGCGAATTATATTAAAGTGTGAGAGTGAAGACGTGTGAGCGTGGCCACAGCGAATGCGTGTCCTTCCAGCGAACGAAGTGTACCGTGGACGTCCACGCATCTAATTTGTAAGTCGATCTTTTTATATATGCGCCTGTGAACCGCGAATACGCAAATTGTACATTAACATACGCAAAGCATCGCTAATCTATCACCGTCCTATGATTCGATTTCTCGCAGAGTTACCGCTCTAGTCCGGACGACCAAAATTGTAAACTCTAGTCCACGATATATGTTTTAAATATATTTGAATATTTTCGTATTCCACATAAGAAATTTCTGATTTCCCTCACTCCCGAGTCCTCCTCCTCGCAAGGAGACGCGAACTCTTTCCTCCCGAATACCCAAGAACGGTATTCGGTTACAACGTTAATGTAAAGATAAATGCTAAATACATGCAAATACAAATGTAAAGTTACGAAATTCTTCACCAGTAAATGAATATAAAAGAATACGAGATTAGAAA
>NW_017178358.1:4346-9140 GCF_001652005.2 Ceratina calcarata
ATCGGTGACTAATTATTGATAAGATTACGAATGAGACAGCTTGTTCACTGAATACGCCAGCTCTGTCCCTAATGTGAAAAACAGTTTTCTGAGACAGTAGTAAATAACTGATTAACGTCGCCTGTAGGAGGGTAAGCGATGACAAACGATGACAAACATGTTATTTCGCATAGGGAACATGTTTATGAATCATTTCAATTGTAAGAGTGAGCACGTGAATCACATTGAAAGGATGTATTAGAATACGAGAGGAGTGACAAATAAATTTGTAAAGCTCTATTAAATATTTTTATTTTCTTCTTTCTCCTCGTACATTTCCTCCAAAGCACTTGATACCAAGTTGTAAACCTCACGTTGCACTGTATTCCGCCTGCGTTCATCCATACTGTATAACATTGGAAATAAAGATTTTAAATATTGATTCACGGGATTCTCATTCAGCTTAGCATTCCGCTGAGATATGTAGTTTAAAACGAGTGACGCCGCACTTTCGTTTCTTTCCCCTTTGTGAATCGTCTGCGACATCGGCTGGTCCGGTTCTGAAATAATTATTTCCGGTGAATCGTGTGTGTTCGGTTCGCCGGTCGGTGGATGTACGTCTTCTTCCATTGCTAAAAAAACGGTACACAATGCCGAGAAATGAATATCGGAAGCACAACAAATGTTACATTTATTTGTACATTTCAAATTAAAGTAAACCGCGAGAATACTTACTACTTGCCTTCGGGCCGCTACCGCGCCCCTTGATCTTCTGTCGTCGAGGATTCGGAAATGGAGGAGATCCCCCTCCTCACTTCAAAATGTCTGTTAAGGAACGTTAATTGTTCACTTAGTCTATAAGTCCGTCCCTTCTTTGCAGCTTAACCACTCTTTGTAATACTTTGCCTCCGGGACCTCCTTGGACTACACTTGGATGCTGAATGGAAAAGAGCATTAAACTTTACTTTTCATTTCGTTACGTACACGATGACTGCTAAAACACGATATCGACATCCATGCATATACTGACGATACAAAAGTATAGTACTTACGTTCAATATTTAATTCCGCGCCTATCTTCTGCCAGATCTTCCATTTGTAATTTGCGTCCATGTATTTGAGGGCGTTCGAACCAGAGATGGGCGCATGCGCGGCTTTTTCAGCATCAATAACGTACAATTTTCGATAAAATGGGGCGCCGCGATCGCCCTGCATAATTTTGTGGAAATGATTACAAATTGAACATGGAAAATGAATATGTATGGGAAATTAAATGAAATACTTATTTATTTATAATAGGGAAGGATCGTAAAATAATTTGAAGGCAACATATAATAAAGAAATAAAATATTTTATTCGGCAGAAGCAATAATTAAAGAATACCAACATTTGTTGCTAGGATAAGGAAAACTGCCAAAACCTTATCAGTATTCATAAAACAAAATTAAATTTATCAGTCTTATATAATATCACACAAATAAAACAGAAATATAAACTATATTTAAAAATAATATCAAGAAAGAAATAAATAAAAAGAACAATCTATAAAATAAATGTTATATGACAATTTCTTTTTTAAAACAAAACTTTTCTTCTACGATTACTACAAGTATAAAATATTAATTAATAAATATATATATAATAATAATAATTACTTAATAATTATATATGAATATATATAAGTATAAAAATGAGATCAGTGTATTGCACAAGAAAATATCGAAGAAATTATATTGCACACTGTTTAAAAAGAAATAAATATATGAATAATAGGAACATATTGGTATGTTATGACTAGAAAAACAAAATTTTAAATAACATAAATAAATAATATTTTAAAAACTATCAGATGTGCGTTTCCCTTCATATAAATTTTGAGCATTATGCAGTTCGAGATGTCGTGAATCTATTTCAAAATTGCTACAATTAATATCATTATTTTGAAAACTGGACCGAACTACACAAATTGAAGATAATGTATCGTTAGATAAGTTAGATCTTTTTTTAATCTTAACGTCGGTTACTATTGAGAATATGCGTTCGGCTTCGGCATTAGAATGGGGTAAAGAAAGAACTATTTCAACTAATGACTTTAAATGTGGAAACATCTCTTCCCCGTCGACATTTGAAAATTCTACAATTTCTTTCCACATTGCATCTAAATTTAAAGCAGCTAATGCTTGTTTTTGTTCACTGTCAAAAGTGGAAGGTAAAATTCGCCATTCAAAGGCTAACTCCGTGATTGCAATGTACTTTACGCGTTTGGCTATTAACGTTAAATCTTTGACTTTCTGTCTACCTTCATCATATAAAGCTATTTGTGGACTTAAGAAAATTAATTGCTGAAAAAATAGGTCATCTACAGGTAGACGTACAAGCATCTCTCGAACTGCAGTAATATAAAAGTCCAAACATTTCGAACGAACTTGTTGGGCAGATTCCAACTCTAATGATTCTAAAAAGCTTTCGCACTCCGGTCCAACATATATATCTTTTATACTATGTATATTATCTTTGTTATTTATATCTAATGTACTTAAATTATTTAAAACTTCAATTTTGATAAAATTTTGCCCTATTTGACGTATTAGCTGCCGACTTTGCTCAAATAATTTATGTATCAAAATATTACGTGATTGAAATAGGGCATTAAAAGTATTGAAAAAGTTCAATGAATATTTTAAAAAAAGTAAATAGGCTTTAATTGTGGGATCATTCAAATATTCTAAAATATTTTCGGCAGAGTTTAATTTATCTTCTACTACTGCTAAAATGAAAAAACTTTTTAAAACGTCCCAATTGTCAAGAAGTCTAACAACGCATTTTTGCAAACAAAGCCACCTCGTGTTTGACAATTTCAAAATTTTGAGCCGTTGAACTTTGAAGAAATCTTGGAATTCAATCAAAATTGCACATCTCTTTGCACTGCCCGAAATATAAGTAGCAACTCCGCGAACTAATTTTTCGCAAGCAGAAGGCAATTGATCACAAGCGTGACTGGCTATAAGCGCGGAAGAATGGCATATACATTTTAAAGTTATTAATTCCGGTACTTCAATTTTAAGAAAAGTCATAAAAGAGTTATTGCATCCGACCATAACGGATGCATTATCGCATGCTAATCCAACAATATTTTTTAAAGGTATTGCTTTATTCGTGAAAAATTGTTTAAAAGTTTCAAAAATTTTACTCGCGGAACAATCTGTACTGTCAAGAGACAATAATTCTAGTAGTTGTGTGTTGACGTTACGAGATATTGGCGATACGTATTTGACAACTATGCACATTAATTTCCTATCGGAAATATCTGTGCTTTCATCAATTAAAACGGAGAATTTACATGTTCTTAAACATTCTACAATTTTCTCAACTTCGCGTTTAGCAATAACATTTTTTACTATTTTAGTGCACTTATGTCGGGCAAGTGAAAGATCCTGTACAACTTCGGGTTCAGTGCAAACGTTTTTTAATAATGGAACTAAATGCTCTACAGCACAAAAAGCTACGTTATGCTCTGCAAAAAAAGCTGAAAATTTAATTTCGGCACGTTTAACTTTATCCTTATGAGGTAAATTACTATTATCATTATTATTACTATTACTAGTACTGGCTACGTCAGAATATACAGAAAAATTAGAATTACTACTATCACAAATATTGTCATTAACGTCAGTGACTTTGTTGCTAAATGAACTTATATTTTTCATATGGTTGGCCGTCTGTGCATGCTGAACTAAATCTGTTCTGCAGCATCGGATAGTTTTATTGCATGCAATACAAAGCGCTTTATTTTCTACTGATGAGGGAGCTAACCAATTCGCGAAAACCTCATCTTCTAACCATGATCGTTGAAAATTACGAATTTTAATTTTTTTTGTACTACTGGCCATGATAATTAATTATTAACGCGATTAACGAACCTATATACCTACATCAATTATCACTATACTTACCTTATTAACAGCAGCATCAGCCTCGGTCTTCTCCCGCCAATTTTACTGCCAACAGTCTTTGCATCGGTTTTCTCCCGCCAATATTAGTTTCAGGAGTCCGAGAGCCCCTTGGGCTCCAATATGTGCGCGCCACCCTACGGTACTGAAAAAGCCGCGCATGCGCGAGAAAACCCGGCCCGTATCCCATCTCTGGTTCGAACTTGTTCGTAACGAGTCCGAGTCTTGTCTTGTCCGAGTCCGAGTCCGAGTCAAGTCAGAGTTAGTCCGCGCCTCGCGTGATCTGTTCCGTTCCGAGAACGTAGAACTCAGGAAAGTAAACTAGCCTCGTTAATGCTGTTGCTAATCATCCTCAGCAGAATTAAATATCCGATCGTCGGACGATCGCGTTTTCTAGTTTCCTAAGGTGGTTTCGCGGCATGGTGCACCGTGCAAGCGCACGTTTAACGGACCAAGTCCTCATCAGGATTCGTTCCGATTGTATTACCTCATTATCACGTAGTTTAAGTTAATTCGGTCTCAACCGTTCTAAGTATCATTTGTAACAAAGATAATAAATCGTGCACGTGAGACAACGAGCGTTAAGGACTTATTACCGTCTAGAATCGAGATCTACCTTATCGACAGATCTTAGCGGGTTGATGAATCGGGACACGCACATCTCTCGTGAAACATTTACCGACAGGTAACGGCTACCGAGAGCAGACCGAACAGTTATCGATCCATCAGACTGTTACGTCCTGAATTACGGGTTCTTGCCTTTATTTAAAGTGCTTAAGCACACCTTGACCTAACTATCTATTTTAAAGGGAATAGGTATTGGGTATAAAGGATTGACACGAGATTTCTATAACAATTTATATTC
>NW_017178358.1:11406-23292 GCF_001652005.2 Ceratina calcarata
ATTCAGGGAATCAGCTGAACGATGCTTTGAGACCGATGAGGGCTCGGACAGAGTCGCGGGTTAAGAGACGAAAAACCGAACTGTCATACAGGCCCCGATGGCCAAGCTTTATAGCCGAAAAGCTAAAGAGTCAGCATCCTAATTTCCTTTAATCATTTCGACATGTCCTGGTCTTCTTATGCATCTCGAAATGCCTTAATTATGTCGAAACGCTTAGTCGCCGTTTCGACATGCTCTACATTTCGAGCGCATCTCGAACCGATGACCTAATGTGTCGAAATGATTAGTCGCCACATTTCAATACTCGCTGACTGTTACCGAGCACGTATTACGAAAGTGACAAATGACAAGGAATCTAGCCCTTTCCCAGGGCTATAACAAGCCCATCCGCTACAATTTGATCGTAATTTTTTAACCAGTAAATGGCTAGTAACTGGACATGAAATACTAGCCAGAAAATTCTGACCAAATACTAGTCGGTGTATGGTCACATATTTTTGTTCAGTAGATGGTGTTGCAGTACATATGTGGCCATTATTTTTTAGCCACTAAATTTCCGGTCAGTGAACACGAGATACTGGCCAGAAAGTTCTAGCCACGTACTGGTCGAAAACTGTGCGCAAAAGTTGTTAGTTGCTGTCCAATGAAATTTGGTCACTTACTAGTTAACATATGAACATATATTTTTCGTACATAGATCACGATGTAATACACATCTCTTTTTCATTTTTTAGACAGTACATGGAACAGAAAATTCGATTCGCCATCAGATCAGCAATGTACAATAAATTCTGTGATTGTAAGAGATTGTTTAATCGAATAAAAACTTAAACGTAAACGTTCACGGATAACTATGATGATTAAATGAACACGTGATCTATGCACGAAAAATATATGATCATATGCTGACCAGTAACTGACCAAATTTCATTCGACAGCAACTAACATTTTTTGCGCACAGTTTTCGACGAGTATTTGGCCAGAAATTTCTGGCTAGTACTTCGTGTCCAATTATTAGCCATTTACTGGTTAAAAAATAATAGTCACATATATATGTACTGCAACGTCATTCACTAACCAAAAATATGTGACCAGTATTTGGCCAGAATTTTGTGAGCACGAAATAAACAATTTCATTAAATGATCGAAGATGAAGAAATTTTAAGATGATACAGATAGTCACTCGCCAGATATATGTATATGTATTGAACTATTAACTGTAGTATCTCTTACAATCGAATAATCTGTTGGAGTTACGTATAAAATACATGCATATAAAAAATAACATTTCATTTATATTCATAAAACGGTGTAACAAAATTGCAAATTGAGTATTTTCAAGCATTATGATTCTATATAATGTATTACATGCATCAATAAATTATTTATGATATTAATATCTTATTACATACGCATTTATTTAAATGCGTAAATCTTCGTGTATTTCATTATACGTAGTAATTTTTAGGACTATCTCAAAAGAGTATTAAGTGCTTCTTATTCTATGTGAGTAAGTAGCCACACGGACAGGTTGCAATATGTTTAAGTTGTCATCGTATGAGAAATAACGAACTTTCTGGGAGTTGGACAAAATATAAAGTAAACGCAGGGTCCGCTAAATCACCATCTACAAGATCATATGTTAACGAGATTCGAAGCATCGAATTTAAATAATTAAATTCGATGAAATTGTTAAGATATAGGATTCCTCAAAGGTCAATGGTTCGAATCCTGTCCGCAACAGAGTAAATTTTTTTTCATTTTTCATTTAAAGTTTATAATGAACGCAGTCGTTAATTGAATCTCATTTCAATTGAAGGTTTATTCTACTATGCTATTCACAAAAGTGGAATAATTCTTTCCTTCTCTAACGGGTGGACGAATGAATATTTTGATTGAAGTTGTGCATTTCGACAATCTCTGATCTTGCGTCAACGTTGAAACGAAACGGAAAATTCGTTCACTTCCCAAAAGATCGAGAGATCGAGGACCATATGTACGGGTCAGACGACCCGCTGTTCGTCTCAAAACATCGGTTTTATGGCCTTCCCGGCGCTCCTCGAAAAAATTGCAGCGAACAAATTTTTTCCCGAATATCGCATCGTGGGTTCTTAAATTTCTTATTCCTAATGGAACGTGCATATACATATGAACAGTTTAAATAATTCTTTATGTTAATCATACGGATTCTCGCAACTGCACTTGTTGATCGTTTGTGTTGTCTATAGGAATAGATAGATAGTAATAAACAATCGACAAGTATTCTAAAATAAAAAATAGTCGAGTGTTATCATTTCTCGTATCAGGTTCTCTGACCGCTGCTAACGTATTCTCGATGGCTCTACATATCCGATCTTCCGCTTGCGAATCTCTAGGATAATAATTGTCGTACCGCGATCGCGTACGTCTATTCGAATTGCGACTACGTTCGTTGTCACTGTCTATGCTTCCATCTGACTCCTCGTGTTCTTGCGAACTGTGTATGTCCCGAAACCCTACTCTACCGCGTTTGGTCGGCGACGCATTTCTTAATTCGCTTATGTGACGATGATCTAATGATTCCCGATGACCGTCGACTCGAGATGCAGCGGCCTACCTGGCGTGAGTTGGCGACGGCCTCGACGACGCGTGGACTTCGATGAAGGTGCTCCTTTACGCCGATGATCTGCTGCCGCTGGCGATGATCGAGGCGGCGTGCGTCCCCGCACTACCGCTGATGAGGAGCGTTCCTGCTTCGCTGCCGACGATGACCAGGGCGGCGTAATACGACGCACTGACGCCGAGGAAGTCGTGGTCCGTTCTCGCTCTGCTAACGCCGCTCGGTACAGGACCTCTATTTTTTCAAAATGCAGCTTTCGTCCTCGCGCTGTCGTCGTCGGAACGGGATGTCCTGCGTCCTGTCTTGAAAGGGAATCGCGCCAGCCGCAGAGCTCATTGGACTCTCGGCCGGAATAATTATCAGTGCGGAGTTGTTCCCGTGGTGGGGGTGAAATTAAGCCTTCACATCCCTCATTGTCACAAGCTGATGATCTTGTTGCTTGCTGTCCTCTTGGAAGGTATCCTCGCTGTTGCTGGACGTGCGGGTGTTCGCCTAACTCGGTGCGATCGGGGGGTGGAAAGGACTCCTGGTGTCCTGCTCCAACTGTTCCGGGCACCGGTGGTAACCCGTCGTTCCACTTCGCGCTGCTTGCTGTCGTCGATGCTCCGTTTTGCCGCGTGCGAGTTGGCAGGCGGCTACGTCTCGGTGCAGACGGCTGATGTACCTCGACTGAGGTAACTCCATTCGACGGTTCTCCTGACTTCGTCCTGGAGGGCTTGCCGCGGGAAGCCGAAGGCGGTGGCTGCTTAGACGCTGTCTCAACAACGGTTGTAGCCGCTGCTTGGTTGCGCGCACGCTGCCGTTTCGCCGATGGCGGGTGAACCTCCGTACTTGCGCCCGGCGTTGCTTGACGCTTGCCGCTGAGCCGTCCGCGCTGACATTTTGTCAACGTGGATTTCGTCGTCACCTGCTCGGTTGCTGCGTCGACCACCGTCGCTGCTGTGTCCAAGTGCCCTGACTGCAGTTGCACACTCCAGACGGCCGGACCCGTGCAATCGGGTGCTTGCATCGTAGTAGCGGAGGTCTTGCTTCCTTTCCGCGGCGCCATTTCCTCGATGATCTTGTATCACTGACGTTCTCGTCGCACTTTCCCGAAAGATCACTCGCTCGATTTTCCGGGAGTCCCGGCTTTCGGCACCAAAATGTTAACACTCACACGAGTGTTAGCGAGGGAATCGTGAAGGGAGAGTGAAAAAGGCACAAATTTTCGTCAAATTATTTTATTACCTCCTCTGTTCGGACGGCTGGTAGCGACGCGTTGAGACTGTTTGGTTGAACTGACTCAACGATTCTTCATGAAATGTAACAGCTATAATTAAAAGACAAAAAAAATTCTTTCAGTTCGAAACTGTTTCATTGACAATTCAATGTTTGAAAATCTGCTCTTTCCCTTCTTTCATCGACAGCTCTGACTCGTGAACGAACGTTATCGCGTGCACACCACAGCATTTCATTTGCGTGTGTGTATGTGTTTGTACACGTTAAAAGTGTAATCGAGAAAATGCTGTGGTATTTCTTTTCGTTCATTGAAAAGAAGTGTTTTGTATAAGAATTTTTCGCCAGCATTGTCGACAGATTACGAGCGATTTGCAAAAAACTGTTCTCTCGTGAACGAATCGCTACGAAATCGATGCCAGCGAGAAATTGTTCTTTTTACATAGAAAAATTGAAGAATTTCGTGGTCGTGTTCTATATCTAACAGAAAACGGTTTCGTAAGTGATCGACGAAAATTATAGAGAAAAAAATGAAAATTATTTCGATAAACGTTTCGACACGATAACACACACGAACGGATGAACACAGGAGGACGGGAGAAAGAACAAAAGAGATGCTGTCCGTAACGAAAAAAGAACGCCAAGACAACGCGCATTTGCCGAAATATATATTTTTCATCTTGTATAAACACGTTCGTCTCGAAAAACGATTGTTTATGTCCAGAGAGAGAGAGAGAAAGACAGACAAGTTTTTTGTACGAAACGATCGATATCGATGGAATGCAAACGCGCGAGTGCATATACTTAAGTTCCCGAGTGACTAGGAGTCGGCACGGTTCAGTTTTCAGTCGTTCTGCGCATCTCCCATCCATGTTTACCACTTCTCAATACAAGCGCATGCGCAGATCTCCGTTCTGACTTCACGCGTTATCATACGATACAACATATAGAGCGTACTGTTTTGACAGTTATTGAAAAGTATCAACATTTATATTTTGCGCAAAATTGAACATTCGTATCGTAATTATTACATGTTTCATTGAATATTTAGCAATGGAAGAATAACTTGCACAATGTAGCATGTCTCCAACAAGAAAAAGTCCATCGGGAAGGTAAGAGAAATATCTCACTATTTGCAGAAATACAGATTACGTGTAATAACAAATCCCGAAATACTTCTTTTTCCTGTACATAAAGTATGTATTGAAAATCATTTTTGTGGTGTACTTGCGTGTACAGAACTATGTTCTTTTCATAGTTCGTCGGATCTTCGCAAAAAATGATGATTGTAAATTTGTACAAACATGTGAAGAGTGAAAATCCACGTCTGCAATATAAGGAAACAATGATAGAGTTGTTTAAACAGACGAGAATTGGAAAGACAAGAATAGAAAAGACAATTTTGGAATATAGATCTGAAGGAAAAGTAACGTCGCCAAACAGGAAGAAGCCGCGCGTCAAACATGTTGACAAGTTATCTGAAGAAGAAGTAATAAATATACGGAAAAATGTCCACGATTTTTGGTTTCGTCGCGAAATTCCGAATGTAGGAAAAATATTGGAGGCTATAAATGACGATGCGGAGCTTCCGTCATTCAGCCACACGTCAATGTATCGCGTATTAAAGCGACTGCAATTTAAATTTATGACTCGCCGGCGCAATAGTACTGTGGGATCGTGTAACGGGTGTATAAATTAATACGATTCGTTCAGAGTATTATAATTTTTAATGTCTTTAATAAAGTCACTCGTACAAACGTCTGTATGCTCGGTCGGATCAAGACTGACTGGTGGTAGGAATCGAATGTATAAGATTAATAGAAAAGAAAGATAATCATAAAGAACGATAGGGAGAGAAAGAAAGAAAGAAACGAAAAGAGACGTGCCAAAAATCACGTACACGGTCAGCGGAAGTAACTTTTAAACAAAGATAGGTGTGAAGAAAGAAAGGAAGCGTGGCTGTTGCCAGACGCCACAGTGCGTTAATCGATAAACATAATATTGTCGCTTGGCGGCAACGATATCGATCAGAGGTACGTCCGATCTATTATTTAGACGAAACGTGGATCAACGCTGGAGATTGCCACAAAAGAATTTGGCACGATACGACAATTACCTCTCCAACAAACGCGGCACAAAGGGGACTGTCCACAAGAATACCGGAACCTTCTGGCAAGGGTAAACGCTTAATTATCGGACACGTCGAATCATCGGACGGATTTTTAGGTGGAGCTCTCCTTTGTTTTCAATAAAAAAAAAGGGGTGGACGATTACCATAGCGAAATGAACGGCGATACGTTTTTTACTTGGTTCAGGAGCTTCTTGCCCATGCTAAAAGATAGGGCAGTCATTGTTATGGATAATGCTCCGTATCACAGTGTAAAAGCAGAAAAGTATCCCAATTTTAGTTGGAACAAAAGTGATATAATTTCGTGGCTGTTACGTAAGGGGAAATACTAAAGGGACACCACGTAAAAGTGACTTTACTCACATTAGTTGAGAAACATAAGCGCCCAAGCGACAGTTATGTCATCGATGCATTTGCAAGTCAATTTGGTCACATTGTGCTACGCCTTCCCCCTTACTACTGTGAATTGAACCCTATTGAATTGGCATGGGCACAAATAAAATCGTACATCCGAGCCCGTAATACGACATATAAATTGTCAGACGTCGAAAAATTAGTCGATGAAACGTGGAAAAATTTGATACAACACACAACGGAGGTAGAAAACAAGTTCCGTCAGCTTGACGATATCACGGATGATATCTTAGACGATGGTGATCTCTGGGTGCATAATGAATCCGACGATTCCGACAGAAGTACTGTAGAAATTGAGTAACACAGCCTTCACGTTCCTTCACGATCTTTAGTTAATAATATATGTGTATATTATTATATATTTATATTTTTACATATGTATATTTTACGTATGTATATTGTATATATGTATATATGTTCCTTATATTTATATATAGTTCTTATAATCCTTGTAAATATTAAATATTTGAATATTTCTTATTCACGTGTATAATTCTCTATCCTGCCTATTCATCCGTCTTATTGTCCTACCGTGTATAATGAACCGTGATCGGTGAGGCGGCGATTAACGCATGGTGGAAGGTCCGAGACGTTCGCTGCGGCCCCCACCACCATTCAATCTGCGTGGAACGCTCCTAGTCACTCGGGAACTCAAGTGTAGTTCAAGTGAGACTAGTTAAAAATGGCTATCGATACAATTCTTTATAAATAATAATGTCCACGGCGGCGATGACGACACGGCGAGACGAATAGAATGAAATGGATAATTTTCGACGTAAACGTTTGCGTTGCGAACGGTTTTTTATCCTTTTTCTATTCTGTTTCGAGAACTCGGTCGGTTAACCGGTCGTGTAAATAAATTTTTTATTCGTTTAATCGTAAAAAGAATTGTCTCGTGTACTTCGTTTCCGTTCTGGCTGACTCTCACAATAGTCGTGGTAAATAACGATGGCGTTTGAAAAATTCGTGACATCAGAACGGTGTAATTGTGTATATAGTCTTTCGTTTAAACGTTTAACTTGAACGTTTATCTATCGTTAATATTAATGGTCTCTCGAGATTGTTCAAAAGAACGTAAAATCTTAGTTTATTCTTTTCTCCCTCTGAAATCGATCGTAACGTAATTGGTATCCGTTACAATCACCTCGTGTCTCTATATGATTAATCGTTTCACATTAAATCGTAATATCGAATTTTCCTTTTAAATTATATTGAAGAAGATTTTCATACGTATACACGTTATACGTGTGTACGTAACGTTGAATTCGTTTCGTTTTTTTTACAACAACGACGACAACGTAGTATTTGAAAATGAAGTTTCATTCGATTTTTCTTCGTTTCTCGTCTGTCCAACAACGAGATCGTATCCGTGAAAGAACAATAATTACATCGTTTGGAAATTGTTATCGGATGTTAATATTGTATTGTACGACTCATATCGAACGAGTTCGGTCGGCAGAACGGTATCATCTTGTTCGAGTATCGTACGATTCGTTCGATAGAATTTATTTCGACTTGTGAATCGAGATTGGAGAAAGTTTATTTTCAAAATTTACCGAGGTATTCGTTATGCGGTTATTCTGACGAACGTTTTCACATTCATTGTTCTTATTCGTTCGAAGTAATAGCAGTTTTAGTGACGGACGAGATTATATTCGACGTTTCTTGACGACGTTGCCTCGTAGTTGTGTATTCTCTTTACACAGATTTCAGGAATGACGATCTGTCACAGAGAGAAAAATGCGTTGCAGCAGTTTTACGTGAATTAATTATGTGTGTCTCGGCTGATGTCGATGAAATAAAATCGAAAATTGTTCCGAGAGTAGTCGTTTGAAATTGAGTGGTGGAAATGATCGTGTACATTGCCGTCGGGGAATGTTCGACGAAGATCGTACTACGTGAACAGGGTC
The DNA here is from genome assembly GCF_001652005.2 of Ceratina calcarata. Lineage (NCBI taxonomy): Eukaryota > Metazoa > Arthropoda > Insecta > Hymenoptera > Apidae > Ceratina > Ceratina calcarata. The sequence goes on from NW_017178358.1 coordinate 19,673, forward strand.
AGTTGGATATTTTTTTTAGGTGTACGATGTGCGTAGTTTCGTTTGCTGAAAAGAAGAACGTCGAGCGCGTCGTGATAATTCGAGTGAACGGCGCGACAGAGTATTTTCGAGAGGAAAGAATAACGATTTGAAGATGACGTTGAGAATCTCTGGTTCGTTAGAGAGGAGCTGTCAAGGTAGAGTACGAGTGTTTATTGTAATATGATTGTGGAAAGGGCGATTCAATCTGAGTTGAAGAATAAGTTTTTGTTATCACGTGTGAAATGACTGTGAAACTTTCTTTATTACGGATAATTCTCGGGATATTGTGTTCACTGCGGAACGTGCGGTTCATCGGACGTGTGCTGTTGGAGATTGGCCGTATCGGAAGCGTTGTTTTTATATGAAAGAAACGTTGTGAACGTAGTCAGTGCGTGTACTGTACGATTTTCAACGGTGATTGTTGAAAAATCGTGTACGTGTGAATAGTTTCGAGTGTATGTTGACGAACAGAGAGAATTTGTAACGATGTAAATAAATATAAAAATAACAGTGTTGTTAGGAGATTTGGCTTGAGAAAATTTTTAAAACTGCTACCAGGAAACAGTGGAGCTGGGTACATTAATAAAACTATATAAATCTTTTTATAATCGAATGTTTATTGAACCGTTGACCACTGTCGACGATTCCTCCGATTGAAAAAATTTCGGAAAGCCGTGCTCGCGGTACGCCGTCGCTTGCAATTGCAGGCACTGTGTGACTGTACACGACAGTTCGGGTTATGGTTAGGGAGATCTGAAGCGTGTATCAATTATGGAACTCTGCAGTGTCGAATGAACAATATTCACTGATTTTTTATTTTTCAATTGGCGGCGGCGGCGGTGGGGGTGGTGGTCGATGAACAAAGAACAATTGGCGACCACTGTCTCGGAGGGTAATCCGCTTGCAACTTTTTTTCCTTTTCGTTCGTATCTCGTGTTCTCTGCGATTGAAAGTCAGTATGCGTGGGTAATCTAACTACTACGAATTGAAAGAAAATCTTTTGTTTCAGTTCAGGTATATTTGTATTATTGCGAGAAATCGCAATCTAAGTTTTGTTCTTTCCTTTAGTGATTTTACATTAGAATTTAATCGTATGATGATTGGGGAATCGAAATTGTCTTGTCTATCTATATAGGGCTATGTGCAGACATATAGCTCCGCTTTCTCGTTGAGGAAAGCTAATATATCTGCTGTGTGGTGTAATCGACGAATTTGTTCTTTTTCATTACATACTACTGTACGTGGAGAGTGAGAGCGGTTCTGAGAGTTCGAATGCGAATGCACCGTTTCTTATACTCGATCGATTTTCGAATCTAACGCTGGGTTAGAAATTTAATAGGCCGAGAGAACTTTGTAAACTTTGTTTTTTAATTTTTTAAACATCGTTCTTTATACATGTGTAAAGTTTAATATTCGCGTAAAGGGTAGGTATGATGGTGCGTTGATAAAAGTTGGGAGAGATGTTTGTGTGAAACTTTTGTTGTTTGTTTGCACGCGTGTCTGAACGAGTTGGATTTTGTTCGATATGATTTTTTTATTATTCTTCTTATATGTTCGTTGGGTATGTCGATCTTTTCTTTGTCGTATTTAAAATATTTTACTTCTATTTGTGACATCTTGATGTGCTTCGACGGAAGCAATCACGTGACTGAAGTGAAATTCTGAAGATTCGCGGACGATTGTCGGGCCGCCGGACCCAAGGTGTAGCCAGGTTGAGGACGGTAGCCAACGAGAATCACACCTTCCACTTACACACGCCATAGAATCGTATCCGTGTGCTCCGAGTTCGGTTCAAGTTCGGATCAGTAAAGAGAAAAGGAGAAACATCAGTCCGTCCTCTCTGGTCTAGGTAAATATTTGTATTGCATCTGTAAAGGTATTATATGTACATATGTAGCCTCTCGAATTCGACATTCCACAACTTAATTATCAATCGATATCGGTATAGAATACTTGTGATGATTCTCATTATCATAGTGTCATTCGCATTATAATATACATATACTAACGTATCAAGAGAGGGCTACAATAGGCTTATTTTAAAACAAGAATATGAAATGAAAGTTTCATTATTATTTCCACATTCATATATTTTAGTATTATATTATAAAAAAATAAATAACTTTTTATTTACGACTAGAGCGATGACGGCGTGATAAAAGTATTATTCATTGGCTTTGATCATTATTATTTCATTCTTTCCCACGAAACATGGAACATGAAAGTTCGCAATTTTAACTATCGTTTACTTCAATTTGTATTAAAATCGTATATGTTTTGCAAATGCTATCAAGCTACGTTAAATAATTATAATGAGCCGTCATACAATCATCGAGTTCATAATTTCCGACGGGTAGTGTACGAAATTTTCAAGCGCTTGCATTGTCATAATCATGAACTATAATTTCATTGAATAACTACCTGTCGAGTATATTACGAGAGCAGTGAATATAAACTTCCCTCGTACTAGGCCTGAATGAAATCCTGGGCAGGTGCCCTGTATTGTATCGAAGGTACGTGTTTATTGAATCGGTTTTAAGATCCCTTCGGAACCCTGTTTGATGGGAATAGACCCAGGTAAAAAGCCTCGGTCCCAGTCGTTTGGGTAATAGGGGATAAAGAAAAAATGTGTTTGTAACCAAGGGTTATAACGGTCGGAAAGTCCTTGGGCTCGGGCCCAAGACCATTGAAGGATTAATTTATTTTTTGAGGGAATAGAAGAACGGACCGGTCCTACTCCAAACAAAGTTTCGTACAAGGTTATAGCTTATTTTCCCGTTTGGTTTTTTCCACGAACCGTGAAAGTTACCACCACCCCGTCGTACCCACTTAGAGGCTGGGAGGTCCGACCCTTATGGTTGTCAACGGGGGTAAGCCGGAATGGATAGTTCTGTTACGTTCGCGCTGAAAGTAGTTCTGAAAGAAATTTGATGTTCGTCCACATTGCAAAGTGTCTGCGAGACGATCCGAATGCGATCAGTCTGCTTAGACACGTGTGCAGATGTGCAAAGATGGACGCTGCTACTCAGACCGAGTGGAACGAGAAGTGCAGTCGAGGAGTCCAGATCGATATGAGGAACGGCGGGGACGCGCCCATTATGAATCCCCATCGTATCGAGGGATGCGAAGAGCTTTGCCCCCGCGAGTACTGGGTGGCAGAGCATGAAACCAAGAGACAGGGCATATCATGGCGAAGCCGGGCACGTGGCACAAGAGGACACAAACCCCAAAGAAAGGCCAGAATTGGGGTAGCCGAATCCGGAAGGGAAGAATATTAGCTCCTTCAAGAAGAAAATGGGTGAGCGCCAGTGTACGAATAATGGCTGGAAGACGGCACGGATCTACTACGGAGCACACAGCAAGGACCGCGGTCGTAAGAAAGATGGCCGGCAGAGGAGCAGGGCCACGTGTCGGACCAACGGCAACGGCACGACCCGGGCAGCCGCCGCGACCCTTCGTCGGGTGAGATGAGACAAAGGTGGGAGCCGATCCCCACATCGAAATCAACTTTGATTAAGCATAACTCAGAAACTATTATATGGTATGTTATGTCCTTAGACAGCAGGACACACTATTAATTTATTCTTAGGTTAGAAAAG
>NW_017178359.1:0-694 GCF_001652005.2 Ceratina calcarata
CAGGATTAAGAAGACGAAGTCCTCAGAGCACGTGGCTAACCCGGCCATCGGTGCGTCCCCACAAGAGCCCGACAAACCGCGCCATCTCACAACACCGGCGAACAACACGAGCGCACGGCGTCACCGTAAGCAGGTTCTCGTTCCCCGCGCGAACTTTTAGAGAGTACTAGATCTTTCCGAGGGCTCCGAGTGAACAGACGTGCCTCATCTTGTTCGCCGCAGCTGTGGCATTTCGTATTCCAGTGTTTAGCCATCGTGTCAATTCACTATATTGTATTTCTTACATAGTTGTCGTAAACTTTATGTGAATAAAGTGCACAGTTTCTAGTTTGTGAACTCTAAGCAACGTGTAGCGCCTTTTACCTTTGTGCGGACGCAAATCACGACACGGCCCGTATCCCAACACTGACTCAGGTATAGTAAATATCACGTGATATTCATTGTGAACATTTGTATGCCAACAAATATTTCAACGGGGTTTCTTTTAATAAAAAACCAGCAAGATCTAAAATGCTGCACGTATTACCTATATATCCAATTGCGAAAGTTTTCCTTCTGTGCCACAAAATATTAGTTTCGTTGATTCGTAACGTCATAATATATTTTATGACATTGGAAAAAAATTGTCGTACAAAAGATATGTGGCGTGTATATTAACAGCCAATTCGCCCTTGCGTCAACGAATTCGTAATTC
>NW_017178360.1:0-694 GCF_001652005.2 Ceratina calcarata
CCTTAACTTGACTCTTCCCCTTGGAACCGTCCTCACTGGATACGCTGACGATACCCTGATTTTAACCGCTCACTCCGACCGAAAGATATGTCGACACAAGGCATCCATAGCCTCTCAATTCATTATCAACCGAATTAGATCCTTAGGTCTCACAGTAGCCGCACACAAAACATCTGTCATGTGCTGCTCTCCTATGCGATCTAAAAGTAGTGGCGCAAATGACTTTATAATAATCGACAACTCCAAGATGTTCTTTATTAACTCCTTCAAGTACCTTGGCGTATATCTCGACGAACGACTATCATTCTGTACGCATATCGAACGCACCATATCGAAAGTTTTAGGCTTTGTTAATAGCATAACCAAAATACTTCCTAACCTCAATGGCCCTTCCGAACACACACGTCGTCTATACGCACACATCTTTAACTCCATCATTTTATATGGCGCGCCAATATGGGCCCAAAAAATCTTACCTGTCAAATTTTTATGTAACAATCTTTTATCCCTGCAGAGGAGAATGGCTTACAGGACAGCTTGTTGTTATAAAACCGTTGCCCTACAATCGGTGCTCCTATTAACCAAATCTGTTCCTCTTGATATCCAAGTCGAGGCCACTGCTAAATTCTTCTATATCTTTGAATCACGGAAAAAACATAGAATCTTAAGCCACAACGATTTGCTTCAACTTAAA
>NW_017178361.1:0-694 GCF_001652005.2 Ceratina calcarata
ATAGTCAGCGAAGGCGCATGAGGAGAATAGTAGTGGGGATCGAAATACGGGCGAAGAACAGGGGAAGCGAGCCGTGAGGGAAAAATTATCTCGACGCTGATCAGCACATGCCGTGTGTTTATGTAAGCTGTGTTTATTAATACATTTCAAAACGTCTATCGTTGTTGACAATACATGATTGACATTGATCAAAAATCCAATTTGTGATTGTGCGAATTTCATTTATATTCTCTTTTATTTCATTGAACGCATTATTAATCTTTTGAATCAATTCATGACGTGAATTTATTCTTGTTTGATACACTTTATGTTTCAAAGTTTCCCACAGAGAGAAGTCGAGTGGCGTAAGATCGGGCGATCTTGGAGGCCAAGAGATTAACCCACCCCGACCTATCCATCTTTGAGGAAACCAATTATTTAGCCATTGCCGAATTTATGTCCCGTAATGTGCCGGACAACCATCCAATTGCATCCACATTTTTTGCAGAGAATATAATGGCACAACTTTCAAAAGATACGATAATTCGTTTTTTAGAAAATTCAAAAATTCAGTTAAGGTCAACCGACCCGGTAAAAAAGAAGGCCCTACTATTGTATAGGCCTGTCTACAGGGTGTCCCAGAACTAGTGTTAGGCCTTCAAATGGGAAGGAGCCATGGTGATTTTAAACAACTTTTTCCTTTGCAAAAAAGTTG
>NW_017178362.1:0-694 GCF_001652005.2 Ceratina calcarata
CGTTTGCTCATTTGACCAAAGTTTAAACGCGATTAAAATAATAGAATCTAAATTCCGAGAAAAATTATCTACCACTTATGATCGATTATAAATAATGAAACACGGGAATAGAAATTGCGAACTTAATCTGAAGACACCGACGCCCTCCTTCCTGCGTGATATTCTTCTTTTCCATTTAAAATTCTGCTATCATACACCCGGCTAAACAATCCTGTTTCTCGGTAGGGGAGCCAGCAATTTGGTGAATTTTGAAACGAAGTCGTAGCTGCGGAGACGCGCGCGATTCACAGTTTGGCGAACAGGTATGTGTCAGCCGAACCCACGTAACTGCAAACTCGATGAACCGTTTGTTTATGTACGAACCGCGCGCTCACTTTCTGCATACCGAATGAACAGCATCGCCACGCACTGCAAATATGCGAGCAAGCAAGTTCTGCGCCTCTTTTTCAATCGTTCCGAAATTCGGGACACGTACCGGTATTATCGACTACTGATCAATTCTATTTCCACCACGCTGCGCGCTGACATTATTGTTCTCCAGACCCATTCATTTTCGTTTCTTCTTTCCGCATATGTATATGCAACTGTTGTATCCTGTACACACACGTATGCGCTGTATGCCCTGGCAAGGCGATTGCTGGACAATTCCCCGATCGATAGATCGGTCGTGGTGCAGAATTTCTGTACCCACCAC
>NW_017178363.1:0-694 GCF_001652005.2 Ceratina calcarata
GCCTTAAGCATATTTTATATACAATTTTTTGTAGCATTTATTTATATTTATTTGTAATTAATTCCTTTCCTTCCTAAATTCCCTCATTTATTGTATCGTTGATTATCTGAATTTACTTGAAAGACTGCCACTTATTTTTGTAATGGGGAAGCGTGGAGCATAGCTTAAAGGCCGGGTTTTCCGTCTCTGGTCAGCGTGAGATCCCGCGGGAGTAGCAGGTGTACTCGGCGGTACATCCGAGCATCGAGTCCTTTCCTTTTTCCAACGAAGGAGAGTCCCTCCCTCCCGTCGGCCCTCGCCGAGGGCCGACGTACTTCACAGGATAACGCGGCAACGACGATGGCATTCCCCGGGCTCTCCAGGACTCGTTCGTTCGAGTTCGTCGAAATCCTTAAGGACGTCGTTGACCTCGTTTCCTACCCGCGCCGCCACGCTTCCTCGAGCTGGCGGCACCCGGTTCTCAGACTCCGGCCTTCCTTCTTCCAACCATCCACGACACTTTTGCCTCCGGCGTTCTGCCTAACCGGATAAAACCGGACTGTGCAGATTCAATCTCGGCTAGAGAAGATCTCTGGCTTGGGAAGAGGCAGGACTTCGTTTTCGAGGGACTCGCGTCGGGCCCTATCAACGCGACGATGGTATCTCGCGGATCGAAGAGAACCTTCCTTCCTTCCTTCCTTCCTTCCTTCCTTCC
>NW_017178364.1:0-694 GCF_001652005.2 Ceratina calcarata
GATATAGATACAGTACAATATTTAATTTAATTTTTGCCTCCAGAAAATATTTGAAATCTTTAATTTCACGCACATTTATCTTAAGTGTTAATATACGTAGAATCAAACTAATCAGTCTTGAAATACTCAATTATCATAAGTGACGTTATTAGCATACCACTTTACCTCCATTGCCTGTCATTAAAATACCAATGATCACCGATTTGGAAAAAGGATTTTGAAATAAATTAACGATCTAATTATAAGTACGATTAACGACAAAGCTGAGAGCTAAATTGTCATGGCGTAGCAAATGTCTTGGGAAATGCTGTTGCAGAAAATAATGAGAAAGAATTTCGATCCATTTTCGAGTGACTGTCGAGCACACTTGCAGTCTGGTGGAGTCGACGTCGAAGAGCTTTTCTGTGAAACCCTCGCCTCGGTGCATTGAATCGACCGACAAATTCGTTCGTAAAGTTCCACCTGGAAACTGCAGTCCGAACCGTCAGCATTGTTGACAGTGCCGCTGCAACAATACGAAAATCCCAGTCAGCTTCTTAGTCAGCATGCGGACATACCCGTTACGTCGTTGTCGATCGATCTCGCATTGCAGACTTTCCCTTATGAGACGCTCTTTTTTTTTTATCTACATTTTATTTTAGCTACATAGACATATATCTTTTACAATGCACTCAACTTTCTCTCTGTTATATCC
>NW_017178365.1:0-694 GCF_001652005.2 Ceratina calcarata
GAACACCCGTTCTCCCGGCCGAACCCCGTTAGGGCCGCCTATCCCTAACACAAATACTTGGGCATCACTTTTGATGAGACGTTGAGTTTTTTGCCTCACGTTAAGACGCTGAGGGAGAAGTTGGCGAGGTACAGTGCCTCGTTGAGAAGACATGTACACGAAGACTGGGGATCAAGAGGCCAATTTTGGACATATACTATAAAATGGTATGTGTGCCAATCTTCACATATGGATGTGTAGTTTGGTATAAGAAAGGTGAGAACAAGGCAGTTCTAAAACAGCTTAATGCCATGCAAAGAGCAATACTCTTGGTCTTTACCAGGGCTTACCGAACAACTGCAACTGCAGCCATGCAGGTAATAAGTGGCTACAAGCCGACAGAACTAGAAATAATCAAGAGCACATTAGCTCAAGAAGCTAAGAGAAATACAGTAGTACGTTGGAAGGAACTGGAGTTAGAAGAAGAAATGGTCTTGGAAGAAAAGATTGAAAGAATAGATCTACGGATCATGAACGAATGGCAAACAAGTTGGAACTTGAATATACACGGAAGAAAGACATACAAATTTATAAAATACGTCAATTTCTTAAGACGAAGAAGGTGGATTAGACCGCTTCGTCTATTGGTATACATTTTAGCGGGATACGGCTCTATAAATAGCTCTCTATACAGAAGAGGATCGATTGAATCACC
>NW_017178366.1:0-694 GCF_001652005.2 Ceratina calcarata
CAAGAAACACTGGTTACAATACTGTATAGATATATATGCTCAAGAAATTGTTCTGAACACGAAGACTTATGTTGACTCTCGCTAGACTGTTTAGGTTACCGATGCGATTCGTTTGGAATCTGGTTGCAGAGTGTTTTTCCGCTGTTGGCGAAAAAACGTTGTTCTTTTTGAAGGAGGACTCTTTGTACATGCCTGCAAGTTTCATTGGTTGCTGAAGGGGATGAGTGGGAGTTTCGTTACCCCTACTGAAGTAACCGTAGACATCAGGAACTTTCACCATGGAATAAACATTTGAAAACTAACGGTTCCTAAAAAACTGCAAGCAGGCACAAAGAGTCGTAATCCGGGATCCCGGGGTCCCTTGCCACTCGTGCTAATGTGATCATGAGATCCGAGAGCGTTAGGCGATAAAGAAACCCCTTAAAATAGCTAAAAATTACAAATGTCCGGCAGTGGTAATCCGGAAAAGTCTATAGGTACCTTTTTACCCTTATCTCATGTTCGGAGGGACCGGGGGCCTCGAGGTGGAGAAGCTTAGAAATAACGGTTCATGGCCTGACCAACAGGCCCGAAAACCCGTACAGATGTGGTCGTAAATAGGAATGAGCTTTGTACAGAAAACGATAAAGCAGTGACTTGTCCTTTCCACGACTTACTGCAACTCGAGGCTGCCAGTTCCCTTTCCTAAAAGTAC
>NW_017178367.1:0-694 GCF_001652005.2 Ceratina calcarata
GGAAGGGTGGCCACTCTAGGGTAGTGGCTCGCCTGTCGCGCTCGCGGCTCGGCCATATTAGCATGGGAAACATCAATTAGGTCGCGTTTCGTACTCTCTAAGAATCTAATCACGAGCAAGACGCGTCGCGTGTATATATTACATTTAAGTAGCTTCTCGAAAGTTTGGAATCGTTGTTCTTGGCGTATGGTTTTCTCAGCGTGAGAAAATACGTTGAATTTTTCCTGCGCCATAGGCTTGCCTGGGTAAATGCGAGAACAACGAACGCGACATTTGGAAACAATAAATTATTGTAAGACTGAACGGCGCGACGAACCCTTGAAGTGCTTGGACGCACGGGAACAGGAAGGACTTTGTGTGTCGACTAGGGCTCGACCAGTCCAAGTGTTTGGAGCCAATTTATTGTCCTTTCTTGGGAGAAAGCGATTTGGGCTCGGGTTCGAAGCGTGAGTAAAGACAGATGGCTGTGGACAGCTCTGTTTAGAGAAACGCGTATTTGTTAGTATTTAAGTTTGTCAACGGATACGGCTGCGTAGCGAGCGTTGGATTGTGGGAAACTGTTTAGTCGATTAAACAAACCTGTCATATCTTAGTCTAACCACAATTTCGATTTGTCAATTGAAAAGGCATCGGCTGATGATTATCAATTGTACGAAAAGTGGCGATAAAAGCAATGAGCGGTGATGTGAATATT
>NW_017178368.1:0-695 GCF_001652005.2 Ceratina calcarata
CCTCGGTCATCGCGAGGTGGAAATCGCGAGGTATCTCTATCTCGCTCGCGCTCAGGTGACGCGTCACGCGCGTGTCTTCGTACTCCGTCGCGCTCTGCCCGTTTTGAACTTTTTCCGATCGTGGAATCTAAACATCGCGACCGTTAAAACGACCGAGCCGGCAAGAAACTCAGCTCGTGTATCGATGTTTTTATATTATCGCGGTGACTTTCTCGAGACCNACGACGCAGAACCTTTCCACCGATCCAATTCAAATTCGGTCCGTCATTAACCAGAATCCATTTCCATGATCACCGTGAAATACCCGAAGCTTCAATCCTTGTGTCGAATCAGAGAGGCGTTCGTCCTTCCCCTCTACAGCTTCTCACCGTCTACCCACATGTCGTTTCCGCACATTCCAATTCCCATTTATACCTCAATACACCGTAAAAATGACAAGATCCAAATAAGTCTACGAATGATTGTTTTTAATATTTTTCATAACACGAGGCCGAAAACGACCATTTTCGGCGCCTATAAAGTGGACCGAAAATAGAGTTTTCCCGCCCTAGGGCGGTAAAATGAAATTTGATTTATAACGCTCTGACAAACATATGCTATACATATTAATGTACGTATATGCTGTATATGTCTACATATGACATATATGTTGTGTATGTACATATATACTACATATATGTATGTATATGCTATAT